>NC_058413.1:55776212-55833556 GCF_002201575.2 Neomonachus schauinslandi | reverse complement strand
CTCCTCCTCCTCCTTCTCCTTCTCCTTCTTCTCCTTCTCCTTCTCCTCCTTCCTCCTCCTCCTCCTCCTTCTTTTCTGGATAAAATAGCAAGTATTTTAATTGCATAATTGAGTTTCAAAAATGTAAAGAAACTCCTCAGAGGCTAAAAACAAGAGGGATACATACAACACCTGGTGCTCATCACAACAAGGGCCCCTCTTAATCCTCATCACCTATGTAACCCATCCCCCCCCCCACCTCCCCTTCCATAACCATCAGTTTGTCCTCTATAGTTAAGAATCTGTTTCTTGGTTGAAGGACTCTGCATTTTCACAAGCACCTGGGAGACTCTGGTACAGGTAGTTGGTCTGGAGGGAAATACTGGGAAATACCACCCTCACCTCGATGTCTTTATGGTAAGAATAGCACTGCAGGAATGCCTGGGTGGCTCCGTCGGGCATCCAACTCTTGATTTCAACTCAGGTCACGATCTCAGGGTCATGGGATTGAGCCCCGCATCGGGCTCCACGCTGGGAATGGAGCCTCCTGAAGATTGTTTCTCTCCCTCTGCCCCTCCCCCCCCGGGGAGGCAGAACCCTGAAGGTCTATCCTGTACCCCTGCCTCAACACCAGGCTGGGGACAGAGGAGGGTTTGGTCAGCATGGGAGTGAACTGAGTGGTGGGTGGCACCGGGCAAGGTCACAGCACACACTTTGGGGGACGGTGATAGAGCTTGAACCCTGACCACAGCACATGCCTTCTCTGTGAACGTGAGCAAGTTTTTAACCTCCCTGAGTCTCAGTTTCCCCACTTATAAAATGGGAATAATACTCAGAGGCAGAGTTAAATAATATAAATATGTCTTACTATTATAGGCATTCAATAAATTATATTGAATTATATGGTATATATGATGATATTATTTTATTTTCCTTTTCCCATAGAGGGCCAAGCATTTCTTTACAGAGGTATCTGTGCATTCTGCGGGAATGTGCCTATAGAACATAATTGTATTGAACTCACCCGGCTTTGGCTGGGTGCCCACTGTGTGCCCTGCCTGTCCTACTGGGCTTCTCACCATGCTTCCCAAGCCTCAGGGACTGCACAGGGTAGGCAGCCAAGCAAGCTGTGTGGCCAGTGGCTGGCTGGTGGTAGTAGATAGGCCTTGGAACGCCCCGTTGTTGGAGGCCTGGCAGCCAGCACAGGCAGGCTCGGCGGGGCCAGGCCACCTGCTAAAGTTGGGCAGGCTTGATTACCTCCACCCACCCTCCTGGCCTGACCCAGTTAGAAAGTTCTGCCCCACTGGACTTGGGAGCCCCTGGGGCTGAGGTACTCATGGGAGAGGGAAGATCCCCAGCTTAGGCCAGGTTCTGCACACAGATGCCCCCCTCCCTCTCCCAGCTGGTTCAGTTCATTCTCTAGCCCTTTTCTGAGCACCCACTGTGCGCCGGGCCCTGGCTGTGTTATCTCACTGCTTCGCTGACCTTCGAGGCAGGGTTGTCATTCCTAGTTTGCAGATGAGGCTCAGAAAAGGGAAGTGACTTACAGGGTTACCCAGGCTGCAGGCTGTGGAGCCAGGACTTGACCTTGGGTGTGTGTGATTCCAGAGTCCAAGTGTGCTCCTGTCACTGCGCCGTGAGGGAGTGATGGGTTATGACATGGGACACCCCACCCCCCTGCCTTCTTTCTGTAAACATGTCCAGGGAGGGTGCTGGGTGGGTACATACGGCCCCTGCCCTCAAGGAGCTCATCGTCCAGTGGGGACAATGGACAGGAAGCTGACAGTGCGCGAGGGAG
Organism: Neomonachus schauinslandi; assembly: GCF_002201575.2. Classification (NCBI taxonomy): domain Eukaryota; kingdom Metazoa; phylum Chordata; class Mammalia; order Carnivora; family Phocidae; genus Neomonachus; species Neomonachus schauinslandi. Next base: position 55,831,779 of record NC_058413.1, on the reverse strand, counting down.
GCCGGGAAGGAGGAAGAGAGAGAGAGGGAGGATGCTGAGGAGGGCTGGGCTGGAGAAGAGGACATGTTTTCAGGACTCTTCATTCAACAGACTTTTATTAAACTTTCAGATTCATTTATTTTTGGCCCACCTCATTGCAAAAGGGAGATGGCCTACAGACATATGTAGAAAACAACCAGTTTTTAAAGGAAGAAGGGACAATAAGGAGAGAAAAAAGTACCAGGATACAGGGAGTGAGGTCAGCTCACAAAATGCCAGGTGGGAGATTCTCTCTACTCGTCAGCACGAGTCTGGAACACAGCTCTGGCCTTTTGAGAGCCCGCAGGAGGCCGGAGAGATGCTAGGGGCTTTCCGTCTAGTTTTTAGCGTTGTGTCTCATTTTCTCATGTTTCCAGATGAACTCTCATGCAGAACCCCAGTGAGTATGCTCTGCTTGAAGGGAGATGAAGGGGCTGGGATCCCCAACCACTCAGCCTTCCCTCAACCCTCTTGGCTGCTCCTAGCGCCCCTCTGAGGACCCTGAGGCTCAGTTTAAGACCACCAAGCTAGGGACGCCTGGGTGGCTCAGGCGGTTAAGTAGCTGCCTTCAGCTCAGGTCATGATCCCAGGGTCCTGGGATCGAGTCCCACATCGGGCTCCTTGCTCAGCGGGGAGTCTGCTTCTCCCTCTGCTTGTGCTCTCTCTCTCTCTGAAAAATAAATAAATAAAATCTTAAAAAAAAAAAAAGACCACCAAGCTATACTCTTCTTTGTCCATTTGAGGAAAAGTGAAGGAAGCTAGGGGACCCCAGGTCTGGCTGACACTAAACACAAGACTGATTCTTTCTGTGGGACCTCCTCCACGCCAGGCTTGTACTGGGCACTGGGGAACCAGATGAGTCAGGTCATCTCATCCTTACCTGGGAGCCTCCACTCTGGTGGAAGAGACAGATGTGTGACAGGGACATTGGCTGGCTGAGCCAGCATTGACCTCGCATCTGCCCCCATACCTGCCTCCATGTATATGTTTATAATTGCAACATGGGTAGGGGATGTTGGGTTCCATGGTGGGAGGAGGAGGAAGACTTTGACTGGAGTCCTGGCCAGGGTTAGAGGACCAAGTCAGAAATTTCCAGCACTTACTGAGTACTTACTGTATGCTAGGCAGGGTCAGATCCAGATTTGGGGAGCCTGAAATTTATTGTTCTTCTTTAAGAAGAGCAACGCAAAATCAAGCCCCAAAGTGAATATTTATTTTGAATGAGAAAAGAATTCACAATCAATTACACATTTTTCAGAGTGGACAAATACCACAAACATCACCAAATCCAGGAAAAGTAATATTTTTCCTAAGTGCCGTACGTACCTCTGTAACACCTTTTTTTCTTATAGCTTTGGACTACATACTCTTTACTTGCATCCTCATAGTACAATAACTTTCACAATATTTTCTCTAGAAAGACTAGAAAGACAATTGAGTCTTTCCTCTCGTATGGTTATTAGTTTATTGAATACTCATTGTTAGTGGTAGTTGGGATGCAAAAAATATGCCACTTTACAAACACAGATACTTGCTCTTTGTTGTCCTGCTACAGACTACGCCCCACAAATACAAAACTTCTGGTAAGTTCTTTTTCACACGATTCCCATCAAGGAAAAAAGGACATATTTATAATTTCTAATTCCATTGGCTTGGTCATCAGTGACATGACAGACAGGCGAGTTTCTGTTTTGATGAGGCCTAAATTATTTGCCTGCAATTCGGCACATCTGATGCTTGAAAGAATATTCCCCAGACGAACTTAAAGCTCCATACATTCCAAACCTTGTTTTTCTTCCACTATCCAAGTACCTCCAGGGCTGGTCACAGTTCTGGCCCTGGATGAGTCTGCACAGTGGGCAGCAGGGATCTTGGTTCTGGAAGCTGTCCCTACAGCAGGATAGTGGGCACTAACTATACCCATAAATGACTGTGAAGCATATAAATACAAACCGCTAATCCCAAATTATTGTAAATGTGTCCTCAACCTCCCATTAGCTAGATTTCCAAAAGGCCTTAGCCCCACAACACTCCTCAACCGGAAAGAAAGATGGAGGGGGATTCAGGGTGAAAAGAAATGGTGCTATCAACACTTTATGGCTAAAATATCTTCCATTTTACAGAATTTCCCAAAGACATATGGCCATGTGAGCACATTTTGAGAGTATCTTCCAGAAAAGAGACAAATGCAAGCAAAGGGCCTTGAAATGCAGACTTGACTCCCTTCTGGGTGAGTCTGCTTCAGTGCCAGGCACTGTTCTAACCGTTGACATGTGTTGTCTCGGGGAATCTCATAACTACCCTGTGAGGTAGGGTTTTTCACAATGAGGCTGAGAGAGATGGAGAGGAAAGCCAAAGGTCATGCAATGGGGGACAGCTTTGAATTCAGAACCATGTGACTCCAGACCCTGTGCTGGCATCTGCCCGTCCCAGAAGCTGATAGGACTATTGTCAAGAGCTGGGTGGATGGCTGGATGGATTCCTGCCTTATCCTCTGGTGCACGGGGTACCCATTTGTTTTTACCGGGAGTTTCGTGAACTCTCCAAAAGCAAGACTTCCCTGGCCCCAAGAGCTTGGCACCGGGCAGGGCACAGAGGAAGAACTTAGGAAAGGGCCACGCCAGGGACAGAGGGCTGAGACCCAGGTCCCTATGCTCAGGAGCTCAGCAACAGTGCAGGCAGAGGTGGTGTGCCAGAGAGCCATGCTCCCTGGGCACCAGGGCAGGGGTCTGCCAAGGGGGCGGCATATACACGAGCCCAAGTCCTCCGCTCACACCACGTTGCAGCCCCCAGGGCAGTCTTGCATGGACTCCGAAGCCTGGCAGCCCCATCCTTGTCCACTCCTCTGCTCCAAGGGAGTGCCAAGCGTCCCGCTGGAGTTTTCCAAGATGTCTAGGGAATGAGATGCCCACCCGGGTGGCCCATTCCAAGGTTGAAGAGCCGGAACGGACAATGCCAGATTGCTCCAAGCGGAGCTCAGTTCCGCTTGAGGCATTTTATGGGCCCAGCCTGGGTAAACATGGAGCTCATTAATGGACCGGGGGCCCCACCTCTGCTGCTGTCAGTCTCACCTCCCAGAGCTGCAGGCGCTGAAGCGTGACGCCCAAGGGCGGTGTGGAGAAGACAGAGCCAGGGCTGAAATGGCTGCATGGCAGCGACCCTCACCTTCTAGTCTCTGTTCGAAGACTGGGGACTGACGCTTGGGGAGGCGAGGGCACAGGGACCCGCTGAGGCAGAGCACAAGCTTGAACCGCCCCCTCCCCACCGACTCTGGCCACGCAGCCCACTGTGTCCCATTCCCAGCGCAGGCCCGCGCCCTCCCATAGATACAGACGGCGCTTTCCAAAACATGGCCTGACAGTATCTGGGTCCTTATGGGAGCAACTGGAAAGAAACTGTGAAATCATAACCACCTTGAAAACTCTAGGACTCTCTCTTCCCTCATTTATCACTGCGTCCCTTCCTTTACTCCACACACCTTTCCTGAAGGCAGCTCCATTCTAGGCCCCAAGCTGGGGCTGGGGACCCCGAGATGAGTGAGACCTGGCCTTTATCCAGGATGAGGTCACAGTCTGTTGGGGAGACAGGTGTGAACACAGGCAATGACAATGACAAACTGGTGTGCTCGGTACTGGGACACAGGGAAGCTCAGGGGCTGTGGAAGCCTTGAGGAGGGTCCCCTCGCATAGCCTGGGGTCAGGAGGGTGGGGGAGTTCCCTAGGAGGAGAACTGAATTTATTTTATTTTTTAAAGATTTTATTTAATTATTTGACAGAGAGAGAGAGCAGAAGCAGGGGGAGCAGCAGGCAGAGGATGAAGAAGAAGCAGGCTCCCCGATGAGCAGGAAGCCTGATGTGGGGCTCGATCCCAGGACCCTGGGATCGTGATCCAAGCCGAAGGCTGAGACCTAACCAACTGAGCCACCCAGGCACCTCAAGAACTGAATTTTAAAGAGGAGTTAATCCAGCAACTCAGCTATGGGAAGGCTCCTAAGACCAAGGGAGTCCCACCTGCAAAATAACAGTCCCTTAGGGAGTACAGTGTAGTTGAGTAAGAGAGCCTGGCACATAGTAAGTGCTCAGCGAATATCTTTTGAATAAGTAAATGTTAAGAAGTTTGGTGTAGCTGGAGTGTGGGAGTTTTGGGGGGCGTGTGGGGGTTGGAAGAAACTAGAGAGGGGCTAGAAATTGAGACAGCCTTACAGACCATACTAAGGAGTTTGGGTGGGTCCTGTGGCCAGGGGGCAGCTGGAGGAGCTGGGGGTGGGGGCAGGTTGTGGCCAGATCTGCCTTTGAGAAAGGCCACTCAGGAGGTAGGGTTGGAGATGGGCTGGGGTAGAGTTGCAGAAAAAATACAGGACACCCGGTTCAATGTGACTTTCAGATAAACAATAAGTCATTTTTTTTGGTGTTCGTGTACTTGGCAACCCTAATCTGGAGCAAGGGTGGAAGGAATGGGGAGGTAGACCCATGAGGAGAAGGCCTGGCAGTGTTGCAGGGGGGAGGTAATGAGGGCCTGGTAAGGTAGCCTGAATGATGGGTGGAGGCTGTGGGAGGGGAGGAGGGGACAGCCAGAGGGTTAATGAAGCATAACATGCACGCAGGAAAGTGCACAAATCATAACAGCTCGATAAATTTTCAGGAGTGAACACACCCGAGGAGCCACCGAGGAGGTAGGTCCAGAAACAGACCAGTGCCCCAAGCCGTGGCCATCAGGACCTCCTTCCGAAGTGACCACTATCCTGTCTTTGGTCACTGCGGACTCATTTTGCCTGCTCTGGGGCTTCCTTCAGGATGTGCCCGCGTGTGTCTGGCTGCGTTGGTGGAGCATGATGTCCGTGAGGGCCATCTGGGGGCTGTTTGTCACGGAGGGTCACTTGTTCACTCCGGCTGCTGCATGCCGTTCCGCTGTGTGACCAGAGCGCAGCTCCTGAGCCCTTCTTACTGTCGGTGGGCATTCAGCTCGCCCGCTGGTGGCTATTAGGAATCGTGCTGCTGTGAATATTCTAGTCCATTTGCACGGGCTATATCCCGTGATGCGCTGGACACAGCCCGCGTGGGCTTCCAGGACTCCTTTACGGGCATCTCCTCCCAGCTCTGCGCCCAGGGCCGTCACACTGATTGTCTGCAATGGGCCGTAGTGGGATTATTTATACCACAGGAATTGGCAGGTGCCACAAATCGGGGCGCTTTTATTTCCCCCAAGAGCTGGTGGGTCAGCATTTACCAGCCCGCCACTGGGTACGTCCCTAAGCGTGGATACGTCCGGCTCTAAAGACAACACGCCCAGCAGCGTGTGAGAGTCTGGGGGGGCCACGTGTTCACTGTGAAGAGGCTGTCATGAGGTGGGGTCTCCAGACCGTGTGGACAGGCTCACGGAGGGGAGGGAGGGCGGGGCGGGGCCCTGGGGAATGCCCACACTCTGTCTAGGCTCCCGCAGCGTGGGCGAGAGAACACGGGGGGAGACCGGGGTTGGGGCTGGGGCGCGCTTCCAGACCTGTGGGGTGCCCAGGGGCTGCCAGCTGTGTGTGTCAGCAGCCAGCACGTGGTCTGGGGCCTGAGAGTGAGTGTGCTTCGTGCCTCTACTCACTGCTCCCCGTAACCCTTCCTCAGAGCCCCAGACTTCACACCGCTGCCCCCACCTGGACCGAATCCTCTGCGTGTCTTCTTGCTCCTTTTCCACTTTCCTCTTGCCCTTCATCTAGGGTTGTGGGGACCTGGGGTCCCTGCCCCTTCCTGTCCCAGCCACTCTGAGCCACACTGACTCAGTATGGGACCCGAGGCAAGATCCTGCTCCTCTGTGGACCTCAGTGTCCCCTCCTGTACCATGGGAGGCCTGGGCTGGAGGACCCCATGGAGGTTGTTGGGGGGCAGACCTCTAGGTTCCCAGCCCTGGGGGCTCCGGGCAATCTCATCCCCTCGCGAAGCTCTTCAGCACTTCCCAGAGCGGGTCGTTCAGCTAGCACCGGGTATTTGTGGCCCCTTAGCCTGCTGACTAAGGCCTCATAGGGTTTTACAGTGTACAAGCCCTACTGGGAGCGCCTTGTCGCCTCTGCTGTCCCCCACAGCCCTGCACTATCTGCACTCAGGGAGGGCATCCACGGCTTTGTCCAGGGCCACACAGCCTCACGAGTGGCCAAGCCACTGGGATTACAGGGTCCGGCTTTCCTCCCTACCTCAGTGTCCCCATCCAGACTGGCAAAGTCTTAGGACAGGGCCAGGGCATGCTTACCCATCCCCCCAGCCCCCAGCCCAGGCCCCGGCATGGAAAAGATGCTTGATGGAAGTCTATTGAACAAAAGAACATTCTGCACTTGCCCCCAGTCCTCTGTACAGGGCTCCCCAGACAGGAGTCCTGGGATCAGGCCTGTGGATGGGCTGAGTGTGTGAGTCTGGCAGGAAGTATATGCGTGGGGGGTAGAGGATGGGGGAGTGGGCAGGGGAGAGGAGAGAAGGGGGATACATCCCTGACCAGCTGGGCCGTGGGGGTGGTACACAGACTACTCTGAGACCATGGCCCATTTCACCCGGGCAGTTCTCTGCGAAGCCAGGAAGTGGTTTGTATTTTCAGAAGGAAATGAGTGGGTTTTACTCATGGGGAGCAGACAGCTCTGGGAAACAGGCCATGGGATGGGGGGCAGGGGGTGAAGGCCAGAGCCAGCCGCTCCCTCCTCTGCGAGGCGAGTGGGGGGCACGTGTGGGCCAGCAGGCTGGCAAATGGGCTGCCCCTGTCCCTTCCCTGACGCTGCTGAGAGATGCTGCTCCTGAGGGGGTTCTCTGCCCTGGAGACTCTCAGAGGTGCACAGGGACCAAGCAGGAAGGGGAAGGGGGCCCAGACTCTTTTCACCACCCTGGGGACCCCACAGATCTGGGCTGGTGACGGGAGGGCAAGGCCCATTGCTGTCTTGCCTGGGAGGCCAGCGCATGGGTGCCGGGAATTACCTGGAGGCCTTTTGGAGGTTGGAGTGTTCCTTCGGTCACTCCGTTCACCCACCATCCTTCCACCAGCCCGCCAGCCTGCCAGCACCGCACCCCGCTGAGGTCCCTGAGCCGGGACTGGGTGACGTGGAGACGGAGCAGGCTCTGGCCCTGCCGTCGAGTGGCTGCAGACCTAACATGGAGGGGCGTGCCCACGGTAGACAGCTAAGGAATGGTTTGGGGGCACTCTGAGGTGGCAGTCAGCAGGGACTCAGCGAGGGGGTAACATCTGAGTTGGGGTTTGGTGGGAGTAGGAGGACGTCAGAGGGGAAGGTGGGGACACAGCTCGCTCGGGCACGGGCGGTGGGAAGTGCCTAGATCCTCTGGCCTCAGGGAACTCTGTGGAGAAGGGCAGGGCTAGGAGGGGGTTGTGGCTACGTCCCTGGGCTGGCCTGGGTTCTGTCCTCCCTTAGCCCCTGGTTCTCCACATGTAGCCCACCAGGAGCCAGCCCTGCTCTGCTCAGCCCCTGGAGGCCGTGAGGGATTCTGGGAACCGCGGGTAAGGACTCAGTGAGCCTCGGCTCCCCAGCCTGGATGGGGACCCTGCGCTTTGCAGGTCCAGGTGAGGGTGGGTGAGGGGTTGCCCAGGAGGAGAAATGCCAGGCAAGTATGGAAGAGGCTCAGGCCACAGCTTGAGAAGCTCCCATGAATTTGCCCCCTTAGTCCCTCCACAGTGGGGCGCAGGCGCACCCCTGCCCTTCCCTGGGCCTCCAGTCCTGCCCCTTCCTGTCCATCTCCCACCAGCAGCCAGGAGGGTCCTTGTCCCTCCAACCAATTGCATCCATCCAGAAGCTCCCCAGTGCCCGACCTGGCCCATGGGCCCTTTTGGATCCAGACCTGCCGCCTCTCCAGGCTTCCCTTTCTCCCAGCCCTCCCACCTTGCGCTCCTCAGCTCTTGGGGTGGTGTCAGCCTTTGGGGTTTTGCAAGTACTCTCCCACTGGCACCCCGTGTCTATCTGAAGAATTGCGCTCATCATTCAAAATCCAATTTAGCACCACGTCCTCTGAGCAGCCTTCCTTGATCAGCCCCTTCCCCGGCAGAGTTACGCCCACTCCTCTGGGTAGCCCCTGGCCTCCCACAAGCTCAGCTCACTGTGTTTCAGAGGGTGTCAGACTGGGAGCCACCTCAGGGCAGCTTACGGAGTGGGAGGTCAGAAGGGGAGCTGAATCGTCAGGCACATAATGCCTCTCTTGAGCCAAGACTGGGTATGGGGGAGTGGGGTGTATGCTATGCTAGGTCCGTGGTGGGCGCTAGACCAAGGTCCCTAGGCTGCCCAGCATATCCGAGGAAGAGCCTGGCCTCAGGCCCCGGGTCGAGCACACCATTCCCGCCAGCCCTTCCTAGCTGCAGCCCCCACCACAGGGCCCTTCATGGGTGCCCTTGGAAGAACTTCAGAGGGACCAAGCTGGTAGAGCTGGGAGGGGACTGGGCGAGACTTGTGGCTTGGCACCTCTGTCAAGATAGACCCTAACCCCAGCGGCCTCTTTCAAGGAGGCTGAGGGCAGGGGTGCGGGCTGTGGAATCCTTGGAATGTTCGTTGTCTCCAGAGCTCCAGGCATGATCCCAGGGGAAGGGTTGAGAACAATGGGGGTTTGGGGGTGGGGGCTTCTGGGACCGAGGAGGCAGGGCCAAGAGGGGCAGGGCTGGGCACAGGCTATGTAAGGTCCTCAGGGTGGGGTGGCTCTGAGGAAACCCCAGAGCAGACGGGGAGTAGCCTCCTTTCTCCTTGAGGGGGTGCGGAGCACACACCCCGCACAGTCAAGCAGCGGGTTTGGGACACATGCCCCTGATGCGGTGTTTGCTGGCACCCCACAGGGCTTCCCTTCGGGCACCTCCACCGCCCACTCTTCCTCCTGAGCTCACCTCAACTCCACAGAACCCGGAGCGGAGGCAGACACCGTCAGCCCCATGGGGGTGGGATGGGTCTGGGTTCCCTGGACCCACGTCAGAGTGCCAGGCGGCCAGGTGGGCCCCCACGCTCTCCTGCTAACTCCGCCTCCCCCTCCCCTTCCCCCTCCCTTCCCCTCCCCTCCCCCCCACTGAGACTGTTTGCTTGGGTTGCCCTCAAGGCTGCAGAGTGAGTGGCCCCAGTTATCTGGTGATCTTGCCTCTCACTTTCCCTTTCGGGGAAGTAGTCCAGAAAGAAGGAAAGAGTGTGGGTTTGGGGTCAAGTCCATAGCTTGAACCACAGGGTTCAAATCCCTGCTCTGCCGCTTCCTGCAGGGTGACCTTGGGCAAATCACTTCACCTGTCTTGCCTCCCTTGACAGCTGTCGTGAGGACCTCACTAGATCCCACCCGTGAAAGGCCCACCACGGGAGCCCTGCAAGTGGTCTCTCTCCGCATCCCCGTGTCCTCCCTCATGCCCCCCTCTCTACCCCCTTTGGACCCAGGGAAGTCAGCAGAGTGGGGCCAGCTGAGGCAGGGAAGGAAGGGTCAGTCCCGGCACAGGCTTCCAGCCTCGGCCCCTGAGGAGCCGTCTGCTGGGGTCCTGCCGGGGTCTCCGGTGCGGTCTCTGACACCGAGACGAGCTGCCGTCACTGGCGAGAGCCGGTCTTATGCTTCCTGGGAATTCTAATCGCTTCTCGGCCTTTCGGCTAAGATCAAGTGAGGTATCTGTTCCTGGGAATTCTAAGGTGCTGGGAGCTGGACACATCGATGTCTCCTTTGCGTGGCTCACCCTCATGACCTCACCTACTGATACTGTCGTGAGCTCCGTTGTCCCCACCCGGCCAGCCAGCAGCTCCAGGCCCAGTGCAGGGAAGGGGAGAGAGAGAGGGGAGTCATGCTCAGGAGTCCCCGACCTCAGGCTGACCCCTGGCGCAACGGGCAATGGGTGCAGACTCAGCCCGATCAGAGCTGGGAAGCCCAGGGACTGTGGGACTCCAGAGTGGGGGAGCCTGGCGGGGGGTGCTGCCAGGAGCAGAGGGGGTCGGTCCGAGTCTTAAGCGTGGAGATGAGTTCTGGGGGAGCTCAGGGGAGGAGGGCTGGTTGGCAGGAGGCTTCTGGGTGTTGGACCAGACAGATGGGGCCGACGCAGACACACTCAGCCCAGGGCTGGGGTGACGGGGGGCTGCCAGCAGAGAGGGGGCGCCTCCCAGGGCACACTGGCTAAGCTCGTCTTGGGGTTTGTGGCGACTGCTCCAGGCCCCTCCCAAGTGGACTCTTGCAGACTGTGGCGCCCACCCCCAAGGCTGCTCTGGGCCCCATGGGCTGAGGCTACTGAACACCGACCCCCTCCCTGCCTCTGCCCTGTGGTGGGAGACCATGGGGCCCAACAAAGCCCCCATCCAGAGGGGTGGGCCCCCACTCTCTGGGCCATCTGACACTTCTGGAAAGACTCTGGAATCCCTCCCTCCTCTTCTAGCCATACTCTCCAGGCCCGCTGTCCCCAGCCTCTCTGACTCCTCTCTTGGCTTGTGCTGTGCCCTCCGCACTGAGGACAGAGAGCTCCCCGCTGGAGCAAATGGGTCTGAAGGAGCAAATGTGTCCTGTACGGTGGCCTCTGGTCACCAGGCCTCAACCCGGCGTTCAAGGCCCTCTCAATCTGCCCCCAATGCCCTCTCCTGCCACTTCTGTCCCCACCCCATCGCGGTCCTTGAGCCACCCCAGGGACACCCTGGGGCCCAAACGGGCCAGGTCTCTTCAGGCTGTGAGCATTTTGCATGCTGTTCTCTCTGCCTGGTTCTGTCCCTTCAGTGAACACCTCCTGGGGGCCTCTTCTCTGCCAGGCACCGGCAAGAGACCTCCCCTTGAGGAGTCCTGTTTGGGGGGGGGGGTGTTGCCTGCAGCCTCCGGCAGGAGTGAGACAGACGCAGGGAGGCAGGGGGCCTGCGGGATGATGTGGCACAGTCCAGCCGAGGCACATGCAGGAGGAGGCCCCGGGTGGGGTAAGGCTGGAGTGAGCTGCGGAGGCCTGCGCGAGCGGCCCCAGCTCTCTCCTAGGCCTGTTTCAGCCACAGAGCTCTCCGAACATTAACCCCTAGCCTCGGTCAGGATCACACATCTTGGAGAAGCAGAGTCAGAAGAAAGCCCTGTGTTGTACAATAGGAATCCTAACATCCAGAAAGGGCCAGAGACTTCCTGGGTCACAGAGACAGGGGTCTTTCTAGTTCAGGCCAACCCAGCCAAGCCCCCTTCAATGCTCCGGCGACTCACCCTCACCCCAGAGGCCCATCCTAGGGGAAGGCTGGGAGCACCGTTAGCAGAGACCAGTCACGCGCCCAGGCTCTCCCAGTGAACGTCCACATGGAGTCCCCGAGCAGGCAGGCGCCAGGGAACTTGCCTTCCCTGGTACCCCCGGCACTGGCCCATCTGGGGTCTCTGGCGGCAGGAAGGAGCAGCCCGGATTAGTAATTTCCTGGCTCCCCTGACCGTTAGGATGGCGCCAGTAATCACTCGGCCGTGCCCCTGCCATCCTGTTAGGGAGCCGGGGGGCCCCTTATCTGAGCAGAGCACACCTCTAGCCCCCACCTGGAGCCCTGCTGGGATGGCACATGGGTGCCCTGAGGTGACCTACCACCACCAACAACCGTAAGAAGAAAAAGCAGGGGACCCCTCCCACCACCACCAATGGGGTTCACACACATTGTCTTGCTGGACACTTCTGCCAACCAAAGGGCCAGCAGGCAGAAACTGAGGCTCTCGGAAGGCAAGGGGCTTGCCCAAGGCCACCTCCCAGATCCCAAGTTCTGAGGCTTCGCCTGGGACCCTTTTCTCTGCCCCCCCCCGCCGCCCTCCATACACTCCGCCCCCCTGGGGTCCCTCTGGATACAGGAGCTTCCCCAGGAGCTGCTCTTCTCTGGCCCTGTTCTGGAGCCATCTTACGCCCAGCCTTTTCTCAGATGCAGCTGCAAAGCTATCATCCCAGCCTTTGAAGACATCTTCACCTGGACGCAGTTGTTGAAGGGTCCCATCTGGCCCCAGCCTTCTCCCTCAGCCTTTGAACTTGACCAGGGTTGGGGTTGGGTCGCCCACTGTCTGAGCCTCCCCACAGGTGTGAAGCTTCGGGCAATTCCTTCAATTCCTTCCCCAGCCACTGCCCCCTGTTTCACCTCCCGTGCGCGCAGACACCTGCTGAGGGGTCTTCGGTGACAATGCATTCCCTCGGTCAGCAAATATTTGCCGCCTCTGCTTCGGCCCACCTGCAGGCCACCCAGGGTAGGAGCAGAGGGGTTAGTGGCTGTGAGCCAACAGTTCTAGGCTACAGAGGATGCCCGGATCATCTCTGGCTGCATCCAGGGGAAGCCCAGGGGCCAGGCCCATGGAGAGGATGCTGTGCTTTGGAGAACTGCCCCCCCTGGGCTCTGCGGACAAACTAGAGCTTGTCCAGAGGAGACAAAGCTGGCTCGGTCCTCAAGTGCACCCTGGGGCATCTGGCTGGGATGGTGGGGATGGCCACCTGGAGAAGGGCAGACTGAGAGGTGAAGGTGGGAGGATGGAAGGCCACCCCCGCCCACTCTCTCTGGATGAACCACCAAAGATGACTTTCTCCCAGATGGAGCCAGCCCACCGTGGGAAGCGGGCTTCCCCGTGAAGGTGAGCTCCCTGCACGGATGGTAGGCAAGGTGATAAATGCGAATTCCTGCCTCGAGGTGTTGACTGGTCATGGTCGGTGGGTCCCAGTGGGCGGCTGGGTGGGGAGAGAGAGCACTGGGGCAGGGAGTCTGACACGTGGCCTCCAGGTCAGGCACCGTCATTGACTGTGGGATCTGATGTAGGTTCCCCCGGCCTGCCAACCCTCAGTTTCCTAATCGTCACGTGGGCAGGCTCATGCTTACCTCCAACAGCTGTGGGGCGGTGGGTGAGAGGGGGCCCTGCACACTCTGGATGTGGGGAGAAATTATTCCTGTTTTACAACACACTTCGGTTGGAGATCTGTCCTCAAGTACCCTCAGGGGGCACTGCTGCTGGAGCTGCCTGGCTGAGGGACGTGGAAGCCGTGTGCTGTGGACAGGTCGGGCCTCCCCGGGAATGGGCAGGGGTCCTGCACGGGGGGTGCCTCCAAAAGCACTCTCTCCTCGGAGGGACGTTCCAACCTGTCAGATGGACACAGAGCATGAGGTGGATGAGCACCACTTCCCCGTGCCTCTTGCCCAATTCCCCACCCGCCATCTGGCCACTGCCCGCTCCAGAACCTTCTGTGGCTGACCAGTGCCCACAGCACTCTTATAAACTTGTAGGCTACAGCTGTCCCCTCGGCCTGGCCTCCCTCTCCAGCTTCACTCCCGCTGCCCTCTGACCGCAGAGGTTGCTTGTTGCTTCCTTCACTTGCAGTGCCCTTCCCGCCCCATCTCAGCCTGTTAAACTCCATTACCTGGGACAAGAGGAGGCTTGAAGGGGCTGTTGGGGACAGAGTAGACATGAGTTAACTAGGTCAGCATCTCTGGACTTTGGGTCAGTGTGTCCTGTCTGTCTGGGTGTGGTACGAAGATGCAGTGAAAACAATTTGCCCTACTGCGTGGCTTTCTTCCTTCGACAGCACTGGTTGTTTGGGTCTAGGCATTGAAAAGCGGTTCGTTGGGTTCCTCCACTGTCAGATGCTTTTGAGATTTGGTGCAAAGGAAAAAGGCAACGGGTTTGGGGTATTAGCAGGAGTGCTACTGGAATGGTGGACTGTGGGTAAGGAGGAAGCAAAGAGGAGGAGGCGCCCGGAGGATTCAGAGTGGACAGCAGCACAGACAAAGCGAGGGAGGGCATCTGCCGCAGACTTGGGGTGTGGACCGGTGATCTCAAAGGTGGTCGTTATGGGTGGTGACAAGGGCTGAGGTGAGGCCGAGGGCCTGGGGCTGAAGAAAGTGGGGATGGCAACAGGAAGTGAGAGGCAGGTCCCAGCCATCACCCAGGATCCCCCCGAGGCCAGAGCCGGACAGGACAGCTGGATCCTGAAAGCGAAGCTGTGGATGTACAATGGAGGATGAGTGGGTGAGCGGGAGACCAGCCCAGAGGTCGGCAAACGTTCTCTCTAAAGGGCAGATGGTACCCGTGTTAGGGTTTGCAGTCCACGTGGTCTCTGGGGGGCAAGAGTAACTGCAGGCAATAAGTGATTGCATGGGCTGGGTCCCCATAAATCTGTTTACCAACACGGGCAGCAAGGCGGATTTGGCTCCCGCAGGAAGACTAACAACCCCTGGGTTCCAGGGTAATAGCCTTGAACTGGGGATTGTCTGGTCTTCCGTGAAGACTGTTACATAGAGCTGCCGGTGCTTGACCCGTGTTAGCTGATCCATGAAAAACTTTACAAAGTTTAATTGTGGAAAATTCAAACCTGTACAAAGTTATATAGAACAGTATCATGAAATCCCACGTACTTATCGCCCAACTTCAGCAATGATGAATACACATCCGATCACCCCCGCCTCTGGCATGAAGCTTTCACTCACCCCCAACATTCTGGCCATAGCATCCGCTTCACCAGGGACCCTTGAGTTCATGGAAAGCAGGGACTAAGACTGGTCCATGTGGGTCCCTCGCCCACACCAGGAACTCGCTCATTTTAGGTGGCTTCAAGGTCACCTAGAGGAGGGAAAGGAACATTGTCTTCTGAGGACCAACTCTGGTTAGGGACTCTTGCATGTGTCATCTCCCTGTGAGGGGAGGGCTATAATTCCCATTTTACAGAAGGGGAAATAGGGGCACAGAAATGTTGAATGTCTTACTCAACATCACACAGGTAGAAGAGGTGAGTTGGGAACCTATGTTCGTTTGGCCCCAAACCACACTATAGTCCTTGTCAATCCAGCCCCGGAGAGGAAAACTTTGCCATATTTTGTTTTTGGAAGGGAGGTAGACTTGGGAGCCGCTTGGGGTGGCCCCAATCCTGATCCTCTTCTCATTGTCTGAAGGACCTAGCCTCAGTCAGCTGGGCAGGTGACATGGTACCCAACCACCCACACGAACCCCCTCCACCTCTGCCACTCTCCTAATGTCCTCAAAGAGACCATCCTTCCTTCCTCCCCTCTGGCAAGGATCATCTGTCCTCAGCCCTGGACCTGTGGGTCACCTGTATAATCCTACACCAGCATTTCCCCTAGCAGGGCTCGAGGAGGGCACAGGACATGGTGTGGCTAAATCCTCAGGGACATGGAGACTTACTAGGCTGACCCACTCACTTTGCAGATGAAAGACTAAGACCCAGCAAGGAGAAGGGATGTTGGAAGCGATTCTAGGGTAACCTTTCTCGTGCAAACACTGCTTCTTTGTTGAAAGCAGACCTAGGTCTTAATCCCAGCGTTGGGCCTGACTCACTGCTTTGTGAGGGTTAGTGGTTAATTGTCAGAACAACCTTATGAGGTAAACATTGATATCAGCTATCAGGATACTGTGTATCAGCTGGGACACAGGGAGGTGAGCTGGCTTGCCCAAGGTCACACAGAGGTGGCTGTGACTTGAACCCATTCATGTGGGGTCCAGAGCCCCGATGCTAAGCTCTTCTGCTCTCGCTAGTTGGAACCAACTCAAAGTTTGCCTGCTGGCCTTTCAGGGGGCTGGCGAATGCTGCGGTTGGCCTGACGTCCCCCTGGGCCCTCCAGTCCACTTCCCCCACCCCCTGCCTGGCTCGCCGCCCATCCACCTGCCCCAGCAAAGTATGATGGGCTATTTGCTCCCACACTCCAACAAGAGGTGGGGGAAGCAGGAGGGTCCGGGTGGTGCTGCTGTGTCCCCTGGCTCTGCAGAGAGCTCCCCGACCTACCCGAGGTAAGAGTCCGCGGCCCAGGCCAGTCTAGCCCCAGGTGGGCCTCCCAGTTCATCCTGCTCGCAAAGCCAACAGACCGTGGCATCTGCAGACCGTGACCTCCTCCCAGCAGACAGCAGCTCCGTCATCATCACCAGCTCCAACGCCTCAGTGCGCTCGGTGGGGCCCAGCCTCCTGCCTCCCTGAGCCCACCCGTGTGAGCCAGATAGGGGCCGGGGCTGGCGAAGGAGGCCTGGGACAAAGAAGCAGACTGGTGTTCCTGGCTCAGCTGGGTCGCAGCGTGGCTGTGTGACCTTGGGCAAGTTACTTGAGCTCTCTGAGTTTCCCTAGCCTCACCTATTCTTTTGCAGGTTCAGTGAACCAAGGTGTGGAAATAGGCTCTGCATGGGGTAAACCACTGTGCAGATGGGAGGGACTCCCATTATGCTCATGCTCTCTCCCATGACCCATTTCTCCCGCCCTTTCCCAGTGACCCCTGTGGTCACGTCACATTGACGAGGAATGCTCCCGTGAGCTTCAAGGACCATTGCCCTGGCTCGAGGGCCAGGTCTGCACACACTCCCATGCAGAGAACCCAGACTGTCCAGGCGGGAGGGGGCCTTTGGGATCCCTCATCCAGTCCGTGCTTATTCAGCAGAGGCAAAGAGACCTGGATGGGGACCTCCCGGCCCAGGTGGGGGAGAAGCAGGCACCAGAAAGGGTGTGCACTGCAGGGAGAGAGGTAGGGGCCATGCAGCAGGGTGGGCACAGCGAGTCAGAGAGACCTCGGGTCAGATTTGGGCCTGGAGCCGCGGGGCACAGGAGGGCCGTACAGCTCTGCAGGTTGGCCCCATGCTGCTCTAGGGTTTACCCTCTCCATTACAGTCATTCCGTGATTTGTATATTAAGACAACTTTATGCTCTGAGGAAGGGATGCCTTTCACATAGGTACAAAGATGCCAGCTCCCTGCTTTTTGTCATCTATCTCTTCCTGCATTTCTTGCACCTGCCTGGGACTTCTAGAAGGCAAAGACTGGGTCTTGCCACAGAGAGGACTGTTTCGAAGCATTTGCTGAGTGGCTGACTGGCCGCCTGGGTGTGCCTTGCAGCTGAGAACCCTGTGAGGGCCTGAACCAAAAAGAGGTCCCTCAAGCCCCAGACAGATGGGAGAACATCAGAAATGCCCGAGTAGGAGAGTACAGGGGGTCAGGAAGGGTGTTCCCCGCAGCCCAAAGCCCACAGTGTGGATGACATGCAATCTGCCTTTCCTGAGGCACTCCTGCCAGGGCTGTGCACAGGTGTTCAGGTTGTGCATTGCACAAAGGGCCACCTGAGGGGCTGGGAGCTACAGTCCATACTGAAGCTCCTGAACCCTGGAGCGAGGCTGCACCGCCAGGGGGAAGGAGCAGATTGTTTTAATTTGTACTGAGACACCACATGGGGCAGCAGCCACCCTGCCCCTGGCCTTTGTCCAGATCTAGATCTTTCTCCAGAGCCTCCCAGGCCTCCCCATCATTCACTTGAGTCTGGGGTCAGCCAATTGGAATAGGGCTGCAGACTTGAGGTAGGGGTAGAGTCACTATCCTGCTAACATGTGATGTAACAATATGGCGAGGGTAGTAACAGGGGGCTCTCTGCTCAGACAGATCCAAGTCGAAGCCCAGCTTTACCACTGGCCAGCTATGTGAGCTTGACAAAGACACTTAACCTCCTTAAGCCTTGGTTTATTTTCTTTTCTATCACGATATTTAAAAAAATGGAAGCGCAATTGAAGAGTAAAGTATACCAGTCTTGAGTGTACATCTCAGCTGCTTTGTCCTTATACAGATTTTCATCCCCCTAGAAAATTCCCTTGTTGAGTCTCCGTTTCTTCATCTGCAAAATAGGAGAAACAAGAGCTTCACAGAGTGTGGTGCAGATGAAATAGATGAAGCTCGTTGAGCATTTATTTTGTTGTTTGTTTATTATTTTCTTAGAGAGAGAGAGAGAGAGCATGAGCACAAGTGGGGGAGGGGCAGAGGGAGAGAGAGAATCTTAAGCAGGCTCCACGCCTGGCGCAGAGCCCGACACAGGGCTCCATCCCACAACCCTGAGATCACGACCTGAGCCGAAATCAAGAGTCGGACGCTTACCTGACTTCGACACCCAGGTGTCTCGTTGAGCATTGTCATGGTGCCCGGTATACAGTGTGTGCTCAGTCCATGGCGGGCTATTATAATTTCCTTCTCACAGTCAGACACTTAGCTCTTTCTGCCTCATTTGGGCTTCCAAAGCCCTGGACCTTACCCCTGGGGAAATTGAGGCTTGATGAGGCAGGGGCCCTGGCTTTGCTGTGTGACCTTAGGAAAGTGACCTCCCAGGGCGCCTGGGTGGCTCAGATGGTTAAGCGTCTGCCTTTGGCTCAGGTCATGATCCCAGGGTCTTGGGATCGAGTCCCGCATCGGGCTTCCTGCTCCTTGGGAGCCTGCTTCTCCTTCTGCTTCTCTCTCTCTCTGTCTCTCATGAATAAATAAATAAAATCTTTTTTTTTTTTTAAAAAAAGGGAAAGTGACCTCCCTTCTCTGGGCCAAAGAAGGAGTCAAATTAGACGCTCCCCTGGGTCTCATCTGACCTCTTGGAGTCTGTGTTTAGGTTCTGCAGTCTGAGGTTGGGGGCCCTTGGCTGCTTCTACTCAGTCAGGGGGTCTAAGCCTCTGTGACTTGCGTGTGTTGGGGGTTGGGGAGGCAGCTGGCTTTTGGCTATCAGCCAACTGGGCCTGCCCCTGGGGATGCACCTGCTGAGCCCTTGCTCAGCATGAACTCACTTCTCAGCCCCAGATTGCATGCAAGGCACTTTTAGGGATCTGTTTACCTCCCCTGCGGTCCCCTGACCCATTTCACATTTGTCAGGGAGAAATTGGAGGAGCCAGAGTTGCCCTTCCTCACCTCAGCCACTCCCGGGACATTCCTGGATCAGATGAGAGTAGAGGTGACAAGAGAGAAGAAATCCTGAAAGACAAAGCTGCACTTTTCCTCCATTTGATACAAAGTCGTGCATTCCAGTCCTTGCTCAGTTCAGCTGGGGGAGCTTGGAGCTGGGGACTCAGAGGGGAGCAGAAATCTAGATGTGGATAAAAGGGACTTGCTCCCCAAGGGTGGGAGATCTCAGCCTCATCCCCACTATCCAGGCAACCTCGTCCTCCATTTATTGCTCACTGGCTGGCCCAGAGGACATTCTAGCTGCCACTCCTCGGGTATCTCTATGTCAGGACCAGGCTGGGAGTGAAGCCAGGAAGGAGCGGGTGGCCTCGGCAGGGCGTGAGCCCCCGTCACTGCAGGGTTCAAGCAGAGATGAGAGGTCCCCCGGGCAAGGAAATTAAATGGGGACCCCAGTGTGACTCGAGGCCAGATGGACAAGCGTTTGAATTTTGGCCCCCTCTTCTACTAGCTGGTTGACTCTGGAAAGTTGGCAGTTCCTGGAGGCTCAGTGCTCTCAGCCGTGACATAACGGTGATCACACCCGTCTCCCAAGATGCTTAGGGGACCACAAGTGACAGTGTCTGTCAAGTGCCCAACCAGAGGCATAAAATAGGATCAGAGGAGTATTGTGATAGTGGGATTTGTTGTCGGGCCCTCCGTATTCGTTTTCTATGGAACAAATCACCACAAATCAGTGGCTTGAAACAACACAAATTATCTTACGGTTCTGTAGGCCAGACGTCCAGAACGGGTCTCAGGGGGCTGACAGGAAGGTGTCAGCAGGGCCGCATTCCTTTCTGGAGGCCTGGGCGGGACCCAGCCCCTCGTCTTTTCCAGCTTCCAGAGGCCGCCCCCTTTCTGCGCCCATGGCCCCTTCTCTCTCCAGCAGTGGCCGATTGAGTCCGTCTGTCATCCCACCACTCAGACACGGACTCTTCTTCGGCCCCCCTCCTCCACGTCCGAGGGCCCTTGTGGTTACGGTGGGCTCATCCGGGTCATCCAGGGTGACCTCCTTTAGGTCGGCTGATTAACAACCCCAATTCCATCCACAATCTTAATTTCCCTTCGCCATTTAGTGTGACCTATTCACGGCTTCCGAGGGTGGGGAACAGCTTTGCCGGGGACGTTATTCTGCCTGTCGCTCCACCCTAGTCCCAGGTTCCTGCCTCGGGGAAGGGAGACTTTGCCGCTCCTGTTCAGCAGGAATCCATCAGCGCTGCTCCTCTCTCACACGGGCATTGATCTTGCTGTTGCTCTGCAGTGTGGGGTCATCGGGGGGCAGTGACATTGGAACAGGGCGTCCAGGACACTTCGGACTCTGAAGGAGAAGAGTATAAGTCACCCAGAGATTCTGAACGCAGCACTTATATGAGTCTTTCCTTTGTCTCCCATTTGGGGAGAGGGAAGAGGAGGGAAGGTCTCACCTTGCATCTGAAGAAGGGCATGTGTGGACGCCAGTCCATCAGCGGGGTGGACAGACCTTATTTTTGCCATCAGCATCATTTCCCCTTTTATTTTGGTCACAGCACTCTGCTTTGGCTTTAGGGCGGTCGTTGCTCTCACGTGCTCTCCCACACCCTGGTTCATGTATTTCTGAGAGGGCGGTCCCCACCCCCAACCCCAGAGCTGGCCGTGAGACACAGGCCCAAGCCATCAGAGTGACCATCTTCCAGACCATGGTGGGACTTGTAGCATCAGAACCAGGAGGGTGACATACTGAATCTGGAATATATCTCATAGTTCTCTTTTCGCCACCTGGAGCCTGAGAAGAAGCCAACATGGAAACCAGGAGAATCCAGAGGTAGGACAAACAGGTCCTGGGGACAGAATTAGAGCCCCTAAATGAAGCCATGCCTGAAATTCTCATACCCTTGGACTTGGACTTTTTAGTTACATGAGTACATACTTTTTTTTTTTTTTGCTTAAGCCAATTGTGGTCACTTTATATGGCAATGGGACTGTGATTATAAATAATATCCTTACAATGCTCTGTCATTGACAAAGAACTTTTATATCCATGACTCCATGGAAGCAATCACTGAGCTGAAGGAAGCAGTACCAGCCCTAGTTTATGGGTAAGAAAGCTGAGCCTGAGAGAGCGGATTTGATTTGCTGATGGTTGCGCGTTAGTTACACGCCAGGGTCAGCCTTCCTAAGGCAAAAATTTACACGTTTTCTCCCCTCTCGTGTCAATTCTCCAGAAGGTGAGGAATCAGAAGCAGTTTTGGGACGAAGTGGAGTTTGCGCTGAGCCTTGACAACCGGGTAGGGTTCCCAGAGAAGAAGGCAGGAAGGACACTGTTGGGGAAGAAATGGGTGGGCTGAAGCCTGGAGGTGGGAGTGCGTGTGATGGAGGGGGATGGGCATACAGGTCAGGGCAGGCTACCCTGGCTTTGTCCCCCTGCCCCCCCAGGGAGATGTAAGGGACTGAGATGTCCCAAGGGGCGATGCTAGGCACAGAGGGCAAAGCACTGCAGGTGGGAATTGAGGCCCCTGATGTCTGAGAAGACGGACTTTGGAAGAGTCCCAGGGACCCGTCCCAGGTCCCATGGATCACACACCGTGGAGTGATGCCACGTTGCTCAGTTTCCTGAGGTGACCCCTCTGTTTCAGACCTGGGCAAATGGTCTGCTGTCATCTCAGCTTGAGCAGGCAGCCCGTGAATAGTAGCTGTTAGTGTGATTATCCTCCTCCTCGTCGTCATGGTGGGCCCGCTCCTTCCATTCTTTCTCCCAGTGCAGCCGACGGACCAGCAGCCTAATTCCCCTCCCAGGTGTCTTTTGGGCCTGGACGTCTATTCCCTGCAGCTTGGAGCCTGGAGTGTGATTCTTAGCCTGTAGAAGGAAATCTTCAGTCCTTTGGCTCAGGGACATTGTAAGTCTTACCACAACTGAGATGCATCACGTATCCTTTGGAGTTCATCTCCCCCGTTCTGTTCCCTTCTCACAGGACGGGCCTGCGTCTGTCATGTTCGGCGTCCTGCTTAGTGTCTGGTGTAAGCAAGCGGCTCCCTAAATGTTTGCTGAGAGAAAGAGTGAATGAGAGACCCAGGACTGATCTCTCAGAGGGAACGGGCAGCGGCTCCCAGGCCACGGGCGTAGGCCCCAGCCTCTGAGGCCCCTGGGAGGCCACCACTGGCCACTCATGAAGGGACAGTGGAGTGAGATGAGCATCTCCTGGCAGTTCTCTGAGACAGGTAGGATTTAGCCCCATTTTAGAGTTGAAGAAACTGAGGTTTACAGAGGCTTGCTCAAGATCAGCTTTCCACTGAGTGGTGGGCTGGGACTTGATCCAAGATCTGTGACCAGGGCCTATCTCCCAGAGCCCGTCTAATGCTAATTTCAGTGCCCACAAATCTGCATGTTTATTTTCATCTGAACGTTTTATTTATTTCACCGATGATTTCTGTTTGCAATAGAGCTTTTTTTTTCTTTTTTAAGTAGGCTCCATGCTCAGCATGGGCCCTGAACTCACAACCCTGAGACCAAGACCTGAGCTGAGATCAAGAGCCGGATGCCCAACAGACTAAGCCACCCAGGGACCCCTGCAATAGAGCTTTTTGTTCTCAATATGTTATTGGGCAAAACTAGAAAAAGGGGCAAGCATTCTTGAAGTGTTTTCCAGAGCCAGTGATATTGGGACCCCAGCTCCTACTATTGTTCTCAAAGACCCTAATGGAAGTCATTACACAAGCAAGCTGCTAACCTGTAAGCAAAAGTGTCAACTTACCAACAATCAAGTAATTCCCTGATCCTCGTTGGATATTAGCCAGGTGCTGGATATCAGCCAGCTGAGTGAGTTGCACAACACTCTCCCTGGAGGGGGATTGTTGGATGGGAGGGATTTTCCAGCTCGTGACTTGGATGAACCTGGAGTTATTTCCCCATTGAGCAGCCCCAGCCTGAGAGGCACCAGCAGCCTCGGCTGAGGGTGGCTGGGACAGAGTCGGGGAGTGGGCCAGCCCAGCCTGTCCACGCCTGGCCTGATGGTGTGGCCCTCAGAAGTCTCAGTAGGATTTAGCCTATGCAGCAGCCCAGGAGAGCCCCCTGGAAACCCAGGAGCTGCGCTGGGTAGGGGGCTGGTTTCCAGGGAGACAGGGTACCCACTCCCCAGCAGGCAGAGGGCAGGAGCCTGAGGAGAGGCCAAAGCCGCAAAGGAGGAGACCCCGGCCCTTGGAGCTGAAGGGTCCAGGGTGGGGGAGGAGGACGCCGTGTGGGAAGAGGGCAGGAAGGGGGGTTTGGCATAGGCCTCTGCTGCCTGGTCTCAATTTACTTGTGAGGAGCCTCCTAATAGCCGAGTGAGAGCTGTGCACGCTTTCCTGAGAGCCTGCTAAGTGTTTATGGAATGATTTGTGAGGAGAAGTTTCTTTGGAAGCAGCGTGGGGAAGGTATGTTATTAAGAGCTCTCTCTCCAAGTTCCCGTTGGCCCGCTTCCCCCAAGGCCCCTGGGGTCTGGGCAGCCCATGGTCACAGCAGCTGTTTGCTATTTTGTAGGCCATGGGCCGGGAGTGTATTGGGGCTGGGGGAAGTCAGGGAAGCAGGGCAATTTCCTCCTCCCTGAGGTGGCGTCATGCAGCAGAGGAGGACCAGAACCAGAGTCAGGAGCTTGCCTCTGAGGGAGGTGCCCTGGCCTGGGACTGTGTGGGGTCTGTCACAGGGGCTGAGAAGGAGAGTGGTCAGCAAGGCCAGAGGCAGCTGAGAGGCTGTAGATGATGGGGATGGAAGCAGAGCCATGGGCCATCTAATAAGATGGAAGCCACTGGGGAATGATATGGACAAGCCAAAAGCACTGGGTGGGGCCAATGACCCAGCGATGAGTTTGCCTTTTCCACCAGGCTGGAGGCTCCCTGGGCTCAGGGACTGTCTGGTTTATCTTGATATCGCCAGCATCATTGGACATCAGGGCTGGCCCAGAGCAGGGGCTCAGCGTGGTGAGCGGTGGGCCATCACCCAGCCAACCATCCCACCCCCCAGAGAAGGGCACAGTGAAGGCATTGGACCAGCCCTAGAAATTAAGTCCCTGTGACTCCTGGTGTGGGAAGCTCAGGACTACCTACTAATTGTCCCATCAGTGGAAATCTGCCCAACCTGATCTCCACAGAATGGCCACTTTACCTCCGGTCAGCAGCCAGCCACACAGGTCTACTAGGAAGCACCAGTGACTGGCCATTTCTGATTCTCTGGGGCCCCTGCCAGGGCATGTGGGCCCATCATGAGCTTTACCCCAATTTATCTGCACACCAGCCGTGGAGGACCGGGCTTCTTACTTGCCCTGATTTTATGGCTGAGAAAAGCTGATGTCCAAAGAGCGTGGTCACCCTGCGGAGATCTCACAGTGAGTACCCGTCCCGGTGGGGATCGAACTTCTGTTCAAGACTAAAGCTGGTGTTCTTGCCTGTAAACTATACTGGCCCAAAGTGCTCGCCTATGTTGTCTTGCTTGGCTCACAGTGTGTCTCTGTGATGTCTCTCTGTTTGGTTGTCTCCCTGCTTCCTCAGGAGCTCCCTGAGGATAGGGGGCAGGTTGGTTTCATCCTGGGTCCTTAGCTCCCAGTATAGGGCCTGGCATGGAGGAGATGGCCGGCTACCTGGCTAAACTCTAGGTCAGAATCTGGAAGGTAGGATTACAAGGAAGTGCATGAGCAAGTTAGCAAAGCTCCTAGCACAGTGGGGTCTCAGAGAGTGGCCGGTCGGGGTGGAGGGGTATATGTTTGGAGCAGTGGATCTCAATGGGTGCCAAGTACCAAGATTTCCTGTTCTGGAAATCTGTGGGAATGATTTCTGGATGTCACAGTGATTGGGGGTGTCTGGTGGCATTTCCCAAGTGGAGATATTTGAAAATCTTTTGGAACATTTGGGTGAATGAAAAGCC
Organism: Neomonachus schauinslandi; assembly: GCF_002201575.2. Classification (NCBI taxonomy): domain Eukaryota; kingdom Metazoa; phylum Chordata; class Mammalia; order Carnivora; family Phocidae; genus Neomonachus; species Neomonachus schauinslandi. Next base: position 55,807,284 of record NC_058413.1, on the reverse strand, counting down.
TACGCCTCAAACCTAACTCTGTTTTCTGTATAAGCACAAAGGATTTTTTGCATGATCCTGATACACCGTGGATTTTCCAGGAATATGACTACTTTGTACATTGAAGGGAGATTGTCCTTTGTTCGGAATATTATGGAGGCCAGTTCGCCATTTCAGAAAAATTACATCACCAGCACATGGCAACCCTTCTCACGACGTTGGAGTGACCTACAACTCGGCCAGCCTACATATAGGCCCTTCTATTATGGCTTCTTAGGGGACCTGGCCCTGAGCAGGAAAATAATGAAATATGTATTTTTGTTATAAATTACTTTCCATTCATTTCAGTTCAGTTCTATTCAGTGGTGTGCTGGAGCCAAGTCACACGACAGCAGATTGGGTGTATTTCTCCCCAGCTCGGAGTTCAATGTCATCACGTTGCTAGTTTGAAATTAGCCGTGGTGGACGTATTTCCACCACGCAACTTGGCAAAGGGTATAAATCAAGGGTTTTTGGTTTTTTGTTTTTTTCCTTCAGAGATTTGATTGTTAAACTTTTACCAGCCCACCACGGGTGACATGAGCTCTCTTCGTTGTGTCTGGAGGCAGGCTAAGTTATCTAGGAAGACCACTTCAGCATAATAAAGGAGGCATTGGACCCCATAGGTGGAGAACCCCACATGGAGGGAAATGAGCTCTAGATGTTTATAGGTAAGGACATCCTGCCCAGGGCAGTGGCCCCTTGCAGAAGGGAGCTTGAATCCTTGGGAGGAGGCCTGGGTGGGGGGTATCAAGCAACCGCAGAAGGGACCCCCCCCCCCCGTCCCCAGGGAGACCAGAGCCAGACCAAAGGCAGCCATGGCTCCCTCCCTGGGCCAAACTGTACTGTTCTCTGTTTTGACACGTAACTTTGGTCAGAAAAGGAGAGGTCAGATGGCCTTGATAGTGGCCCAGCCCTTGACTTGCCCTCCTGGGAGTTTTGACCCTCCATCAAGTCCCCCCTTAGTGTCAGCCCTAATCTTCTCTGCCCTGTCGCACCCTAGCCCACTTCCCAGGGCTCAGCATCCACCCAATTTGAACAATGCCCAGCTTTTTGAGGCCCTGCTGTATGCCAAGTGCTGTGCTAAGTGTTTCCTGCTATCCCGCTCCCTCCACCTCCCATGGGAAGCCATCTTATTTTTCAGATAAGAAGATAAGCTCGGAGAGAGGATATGACTTGCCCAGGGTCAACCAGCCAGCAAGTGGCGGAGCCAGAACCAAAAGCCAGGCTGTCTGACTCCCCGCTGGACTCAACCCCACACTCGAACTTTCAAAGGTGGTATCTGTTCACCTCCTCCCTTTGATGAGGTCCAATGTGTAGGTCAGAGCTGGAAGGGACCAGAGAAATGACCTAATCCTATGATTCTCAACAGTTCATAAATCCACCCCACCCCCAACATACACCAGCTTCACTATCAGAGAACCTGCTCCCACCGTGACAGAGTCAGGGGCCTCTTTTTCTAAGAAGGGATGTTTCTGTTGGTCTGTTTATCGTGTAGGTAGGGTTGGGCCGAATAATGGTGATTTCAGCAGTGTCACTGAGAGCCAATATTATTGCTATGGCTTTAAAACACAAACAGAAAAAAGAATCTATTAGTCACCAAGGAGTGTAATAAGCCCGTTGAGTAATGAGCCTGCAGGCCATGGTACCTGTAAACCACACAGATGATAAATGAAATACCACGGCCAAATTCCTGGACACTTGTGGGTGGGTGTGAGGCCTGTGTCCTGGGAGGTCACGGGCCTTGTCCTGGAAACTCTGTTTCCTACCAACAGATTGACGACCCCTGCGTAAGTTCAATTTCCCATTACATAGATGAGGAAACCAAGGCCCAGAAAGGCAAAATGGTTTACCCAAGGTCACCCATCGAGTTGAGGACAGAGTCAGGGCTAGAGGCCAGTTCTTGCTGGCCGTCCACAATCTGGGAGGACAGCAAGTGCTTTTGAGCTGTGGCTGTGGTCACATGGGGTGTTCTCCATCCCTCTCTGACCTGCTTTCCTCCTCCCTCTGACATTCCCTGGCTGACTTCAGACCCTCTGTCCCCCCACTTGACAGATAAGGCTGCCAAAGTTTCCAGAGGGACCTGGGGACAGGGAGTGGCTTCCGGAATGTCCAGCCTTGGGGACGGGCTGGAGAGAGACCAGGATTCGTGACTGTTTACCCCTTCCCCGGGCCTGTCCACTTGCAGCTGTGTGGGTGGATCCAGACGCTCGGGGACTTGCCAAATGGACAGAGAGACCAAGGTTTCCCCAAAATCCAATCAGAAAGGGCCTCCTTGGAAGGAAGAGAGACTGGGAAGGATTTGGCTTCTGAGCATGCTAGATATTAGCCGCTAGTGTAAGCCAGCCATTTCCCTTGCCCGGCCTCAGTTTTCTTCCTCTGTAAAGTGGGCAGAGGGATGCTCATCCATTCAGCAAAACTCTGATGAGTGCCCAGTCATCAGAGTTACTAATTCAGTACTTACTGTGTTTCAAGGCACCGAGTTAATCACTCTCCATGCGTTCTTGTATCTGAATCTCACGGCACCCTTCAAAATAGGTCTTGTATTTCTTGTTTCTATGACGAGGTAACTAGGGCTCGGAGAGTTTTAACAACTTGTCCAGGATCCATACCCAGGGGCCAATGGGAAGAGTCTGTGCCACATTCTGAAGGTATTTTAAGCTGGGGGATGGTGTCAGCTAGAGCGGGACTCTTGGGTCAACCTCGTAGAGATTGAGGCAACAACCGCAGAGGATGCTGGGCACTGGGCACAAAACCAAGTCTTGTGGCCCAGCCACTCTGAGTCTGAGAGGAGGGTATCTGGAGGTCTCCATCATGACATCACCAATAGGCAGCTGGGAGGCCCATTGGCAGAGCTGGAGAGGCACAGGGCTGTCCCAGTGCCCATCCTCTGGCCTGCTGCCCGAGTAACAAGTGTGGATCCTGTGAGGGGAGCTGGGTTCTAAGAATGACAACAGCGACAAGGCCAGCCACCGGGAAAGAAGTCAGGACTTTCCAGGCAATTGCTGATTTGATCCCCCAACAGTCCTGTGAAGTGGGGATTATTGGCCTCATTTACAGATGAAGAGACTGGGGTCCAGAGCGGGGAAGTGGCTAGTTCAGAGTCACCCAGGATCATGATTTTGACCAGGGTCTGTCTGCCCACAGCCCGTGGTTTTTCACTGACCCCAGCACCAATCTATGTTTGTTGTAGCACATTGCATGAGTCACCACACCTCCCTAGGCCTTGGTTTCCATGAAATGAGAAAATCCATTCCTGCCCTTGTTAAAAAGTGTTGGAAGATTTCAATGAGATCATAGATGTAGATGATGTGCTTTCAAGTTCTGCCCCTGATTGACACCTTGCTCTTATGTGAATATAGGAGTATTGGTGACTCCATAGCCTAAAAGTATCATCTCCTTGGGCCTGCCCCCTGCCTCAAAATTCCACCTTTAGAGATACTCTCCAGGGTCTGCTTTGTCCCCAATAAGTCCCCCAGCGGAGTGGTATGTGGGACACAACCACTCACCGTCATCAGACATTAGGGCCTTTACGACATTGCTATATGATTGCGTCAAGTTTGGTGGTTTCCAGGAAGATGAGCAGTTCCTCTAGACCTGGATAAAGTCCTGTCTAAGCTCAATCCCCTCCTCTTAGAGACAAATACACCCCCTCCCATGGAGGGCAGAAGTGGTCAAAAGATTCTGCGGCCACCGCTGCTTTGGGCCCCAGTAGCTCTGGGGAGGAGGTCTGGAAGTCAGAGAAGTGGGCTCTGAGAGGCCCCGCTGGGTGGAATCTAGCCCGACAGGAGGCACTGGGAAGATGGACCGCCCCACTGGGTGACACGAAGCTCAGAGGTAGTATGGCCAGGGCAGAGATTAGAAGCCAGTGTGGGTTCTGCCAGAATGGACAGGCAGAGTGAGGTCAGAAGCAGGATATGGGGGGCAGGATGTCTCACTCATTACCTGCAGGATCTTTTTTTTTTTTTTAAAGATTTTATTTATTTATTTGAGAGAGAGCACATGAGAGGGGGGAGGGTCAGAGGGAGAAGCAGACTCCCCGCTGAGCAGGGAGCCCGATGCGGGACTCGATCCAGGGACTCCAGGATCATGATCTGAGCTGAAGGCAGTCGCTTAACCAACTGAGCCACCCAGGCGCCCTACCTGCAGGATCTTAATTAGCGTCTGAGGCGATGTCATCTTCAGCAGTGAGCTTCTGGGCCAGGGCGATGTCATCTGGGATGTGGGACTGGGGTCTCCTTTCCAGGTGGGTCCCCATGGAGCTGATATGTGGGCCTCAGAACCTGCCATGTTTGCTTGCAACAATGCCTTCTTTGGAAGGTTTTTTTTTTTTTTAAGATTTTTTTTTTATTATTCATGAGAGACAGAGCGAGAGAGAAAGGCAGAGGGAGAAGCAGGCTCCCAAGGAGCAGGGAGCCCGATGCGGGACTCGATCCCAGGACCCTGAGATCATGACCTGAGCCGAAGGCAGACGCTTAACCATCTGAGCCACCCAGGCGCCCTCTTTGGAAGGTTTGGGTCTCCAGATTATAAATCCACGAACACACCCGGACCCATAGTGATAAGATCACAGTCACCAGAATGGTGTGCGGCTACACTTGACAGGTTTTTTGTTTTGGTGGAAGTTTAGGTTCTGATGGGTCCCGTAGCAGATGAGCAGTTGCCTGGCCTGTGGGACAATCTGTGGTTAATGCGGCCCAGGGGAGGAGGTACCCCAAATTTGGCCTCCAGCACTTACGGGGTAGGGGCAAGATCAAACATTTATAAAGAGGGGGTGCCTGGCTCAGTTGGTTAAGTGCCTGCCTTCAGCTTGGGTCATGATCTCAGGGTCCTGAGATCAAGCCCCACATCAGGCTCCCTGCTCAGTGGGAAGCCTGCTTCTCCCTCTCCCTCTTCTGCTCCGCTGGCTTGTGCTCTCTCGCTCGCACACACTCTCAGATAAATAAATAAAATATAAAAAAACACACAAAAATTTATAAAACTAGGCTAAGGCCTGGGGCAAGATAGAGACTCATTTTGGGGTTTATTTGCTAGATTGGAATTTTAACAGGAGTTATTTGAGGAGACCAATTATATTTCCCAGTGAAACTAGCTATCGGGGACCTGTTAAGGACCTGAAAGTTTGATTGAAAGCCTCTTCCAGAGGCCAGCATTGTGTATTTTGAAAAGTGAAAATGGTGTCTTGGTGACTACTAACAATGTCTGTACCTCTGAAGGGAATGAGGAATGTCCTGACAAGGCCTGGTACATGTGGAGATATGTGATTTTTATTTATATTGTGGGCATCTGTGAGGCAAGAGATTTCCAGAGTTCTGTATCTTGTAAAGGACAGTTTTAGGGAATGGCCCAAAAGTGAAGATGGGACCACTCATTGGTCAGAGCATCCCGTGCAAGACAACTGATTGCCTGAAGTTTGGCCAAGTGTATTGTTTCTTGGGTCCTATCCTTTCTCACAGATTGTCAAGCTAAGGGATGAAAAGCAGCAACATTCCATTGATTTCTGTTGTGTCATATGCTAGCTAGCTGTTCCATTCTCCTATGCTGTTTACTCAGTTCATCCCTAGGGGCTTCCCAGGTAGCCAAGGAGTCTTAGGGATGGGTAGCCTTCTCCAGCATGATGACATCTGGCAAGGGACTGAGGACAGGGGAAGCCACCTCCTCCTGCAGGCAGAATATGCCAGAGGGACCAGGTTTGGCTCTATCCTATCTTAAGGAGGTCTTGGTAACATTGCCAAGGTTTTGGGGTACTGTTTCCATGACCCAAACCATAATGGGCGGCTGGGTGTGGAGGGTCACAGGCTCAGGGTCTGTGAGAACCTCTATTTCCAGGAGAGCCCAGTAGATAGTCAGGCTGGATATAGGAAGGGACCTGGCAACATGGGTGAGACCAAGAGGGTCAGCCAGGATCCAGAGGGTGGGGCCCACAGTGGGGGAGGTGCAAAGGGCCAGTGAACTGGGCTGAGCAGGGGAAGCTGCTGCCTGCCTCTCGGTTTGCTCCAGGAACTGGTTTCTGTCCAGTCCCCAGGGAAGGCCAGGGCAGACCAGCTTCTGGGAAGGGCTCTGCAGACCAGGGTGGCCATAACACAGTCATGGGTTTGCTTCAAGGTCTCTGACCTGGCTTACACCATCAGTACGGTGACTTCTGTACAGAGACAGGACTCTTTGATTTCACCCCACATGGATGGGAGTGTGGGAATGTGTGTCCACTGCCACGTTACCGGGAAAAATTGCATATTAGATGATGAACCTCAACACATTGCAAAGCTAAAGAATAGCATAAAACAATTCTTTATGTGCCCCCTTCCCCCTGCCTCAGGGCATCTGTCAACCAGATGGTGCTCCCCTCGGAGAGGATGGCAGCACCCCCTCCTCTCTGCTCGCCCTCTGCCCCAACTGTCCTCTGCTTTAATATTTCAGGTTTTTTTTTTTTTAGTTTTTATATTGAAATAACTTAATTCACAGGGAGTTGATCTGTAGGTTTAACTCAATTCGTATCAAACTCCCAGCAAGGCTTTTTTGTAGGTATAGACTAGATTATTTTAAAATTTATAGGGAAGGGCAAAGAAATTTGAATAAAGCAATTTCAAAAAGGGATGATAAAGTGGGAGAAATCATCTCGCTGATTTCAAGACTTAGTCTATAGCTACAGTAGCCAAGACTAACTGCTATTGACAAGATAGACATACAGTTCATTGGAACTGAATAGAAAGTCCACAAATAGGCCCTCACAAATATAGCCATTAGATTTTTTTTAAGATTTTATTTATTTATTTGAGATAGAGAGTGAGAGAGAGAGCACAAATGGGGGCAGAGGGAGAGGGAGAAGCAGGCTCCCTGGTGAGCAAGGAACCCAACTCGGGGGCTCAATCCCAGGATCCTGGAATCATGACCTGAGCCAAAGGCAGATGCTTAACCGACTGAGCCACCCAGCCACCCTTAGCCATTAGACTCTTAAAAAAAGAATCTATTTTGAAATAATCATAGATTCACAGGAAGTTGTAAAGATAGTACAGAAAGGTCCTATGTACCCCTCACCCAATCTCCACGGATGGTTACATCTTAGATCATTATAGTACAATATCAAAAGCAGGAAACTGACATTGACAGAATGCACGTGCCCGGTTCTGTGTCCTTTCATCGCACGTGGAAACCCGTGTTATGGCAACCACAGTCAAGATACGGACCTGTTGCATCGCCTGCCCAGGTCCACCCTCCCCCCCCCACAGCCTCTTTGCACTCCCCTGCTTCCCTGGTCTCCCTTTCATCCACCCCTCATGCTCCCCATGCCTCTGGACACCTGGCTGCCCCTCCTGTCCCACCTGTGTGCCCAGATGCCCTCCATCCAGCCTAACAGTCCCCTAACTCCTAGCAATTACTACTTTATTCTCCATCTCTGTTATTTTATCATTTCAAGAATGTTATGTAAATGGAACCAAACAGTGTGTGACCTTTCGAGACTGGCTTTTTCACTCAGTGTCACCCCTTTGAGACCCATCCACGCTGCTGCGTGCATCCTCATTCGTCCCTTTATTGCTGAGTGGTGTTCCATGGTCCCTTTCCTTCCCCCAGACTTCTCTTCTCTTCCTGGCCTCTGAGCCAGGTACTCCCACCTGGTTCCCCCTCGTTTGGGCTGTGAGTGGAGAGGGGGCAGGGATCATGGACTCGGGACTGCAGGTAACTGGCGGGCACGCAGGTCGCTGTGGCTTTCTCCTTCAGCCTCGGAGTGAAACATGAAACACACCCAAGTGCACAAACCATCCCTGGGCTCTTGTCTGCTTTTGTCGCTCAATTTCTGTGCCTTTGTTAGAGTGCATTTCTGTTCTCTCCTCCCCTTCACCAAAGATGGTTCAGTTTGTGCCCATCTGCCATCCTGGCCCGGTGTGACCAGGGCCTCAGTGGTGACGATGTGGCTGGTCCTCTCAGGACTCAGACTGGGTAGCCTGGCCCCACCATCTGTGGCAGCCTCTACATGGCTCACTGGGTGTGAGACGAGGAGACACGGACAGGATCTTGTGACCAAAGGAAAGGCCTGCGCGCTGGGATCTGGACCCAGGGTACCAAGGAGTGGAGGTTTCCAGGAGAACCTCACTGATTTGCCAGGGCTGCCTGTGTCAGAATCTTCGGGGCGGGGGCAGTAGGGGTGCTGGGAGGTCTCCCAGCTCTGAGCTGATGCCCTGGGTGGTTGTGAGCAATCCTCTTTGGGCCCCACCTCCTCAATTGTACAGTAAGAGTTTGGATCCCACGATCTCAGACCCTTCCTCTGTGACCTTCTCAGGATGCCCAGTGGCCTCCCTCTACCAACAAAAACTATTCCTGCCTGGTTCCCAGCTGCCCTCAGAGTGGAGTTCAAGCTCTTCAGCGTGGCGGTCAAGGTCCCGCGTGAGCTGACCCCGGATGGGGCAGCACCTCCAACTCTCACCACTTCCTGCCTTCTCCTTTCAGGCGACAGCCACAGGGGCCCAGCTGGGACTCCCCGGCCTCACAGGTACCCTTCCCTTGCTGATCTGCTTGTCCTCAACTCCCGATGCAGAGATCACCTTCTCTTGGAAGCCCTCTCTGACTGCCTTCATACCCCATACTCCTTTTCTCATCCAAACACCCCACTGTTCTCATCTGCCTCGCCTGTCCCTGCACTTGGCTGTCCACTCCCAGCATGGCATATGGGGACCAAGGAAGAGTGACACCAGGCTCTAGTGTCCCGCACAGTGCCAGGCATGACACAAACCCTTGCACTGACCACCTCCAGCCTGGGAGGATGATGCCACCTCTTCTTCCCCCTCCCCTCCTCCTCCTCCTCCCCACTCCTCCTCCTCCTTCTCTGGCTCCGTGGGCTGTCCTGCCCCGGGGGTGGGTGAACTCACACTCTGATGTGGCTTGGCCAAGCCCAGTGCTTTCCTTTGAACGCAATGAAAACCAAACAACACATTGCTTGTCATTGTTAGAAAAGTCAGTAGGATGGAAAAGCTGCCTCTTTCCCCTCCTCCCACCATGGTCCCACCCCAGCTGGATTTTCCTATTCTTCAGAGCCCAAGCTCTCAGGAGAATGTAGAATTCTAGGCTCTCGGAATCACAGGATAATGGAACCTTAGACTAATGTAACACTAGAATCCTATAATGACCGCATCACAGAAAGCCACAATAATGATATCTTAGTATTATGTTACATTAAAGCCAGAGTTTCCTTTTACAACATAGAATCTTTGCCTATGGAATCCTAGAATCCCGAGCATGTTGTTGCCAAAAACATTGGGTAGGACCCAAGAGTCCACCTCTTGCAATATCCGTGTGCTATGGACTGAATGTTTGCCGTCCCCCCTGCCCCTCACATTCCTATATTGAAGCCCTAATCCCCAGCATGATGGTATTCGGAGGCGGGCCTGTGGGAGGTAATTAGGTCATGAGGGTGGAGCCCTCGTGAATGGGATCAGTGCCCTTGTAAGAAGAGACACGAGAGAGATGATCTTCCTCTCTATCATGTGAGGACACAGCAAGAAGGTGTCCATCTGCACACCCAGAAAAGGACGCTCATAAGACACCAAATCAGCCAGCACCTTGATCTTGGGCTTCCCAGCCTCCAGAAATAAATGTGTGTGGTTTAAGACACCATGAAAACTCCTCTGTCGGGGTCACAGCAAGTGAGAGGAGGGAAGGCTGTGGTCCTCCCAGCCAAGGCCCCTGCCCCACACAAGACCCATATGTCCTCGGTGCTGGGAGGAAGACTGTGCTGACCAACGGACCCAAGGCTGACCCCAATCCACAGATCCTTCAGCATACAATTGTGGACAAAGCACTCAACCTCTCTGACCCCCAGTTTGATCGCAGCAAGGACAGGGTAATTTTAGTTAACAAACTGTTAGCTCGTGTCTTATCAGTGTTCTAAGCTTTCTCCCAATGTGAGGCACTCGGGGTCTTGAACACTGCTGGGCTCTCTGAAAAGCTTTGGTGACCTGATGGGATTCAGAGGTGCAGGGCAGGAAAACCAGCTTCCTGGGGACAAAGCCGGGCTGAGGCCAGGAGCCACACTGAGGACGCTGATCTCAGGTCTGCTGGGAAGGGCACAGATGAGGCCTCTGGGTAAGCTTTTCTTGAGCATCTACTACCAACCACAAAGCCTCCCTGACAGTAAATCTGGGCCATTCACTTACTTGCCTGAGCCTCAGTTTCCTCAACCGTGGATTCCAGAGAACCACGGTCTTGGCTCACTTCCCAGCCACCTCACCAGCGCCTGGCTGTGCTTTTCCTTGCTGGGGCTCAGCTTACTCATCCAGGACTCGGTCCCCAGGCCTACAGTTTCCTGTGGGCAGGTTAACATTTACCCACTTTTTAACCTACAGCATAATGTGGGCCAGAGGCCCTGACACACATGACAGACTATTCCCTGTACAACGGAAGGGACCGCAGTGCTCACCTGGTCCTTCACTCACGTGTGTCTTCTCACGGGTCAGGTACTTGGGCTGTCATTCCTGCCCCCTCCCAGAAAGGGTGGTCGCCTTCTTCCCCGTCACATAGTAAGAGATTGGTCAAGAGGTATCTAGACTCCAGTCTTCTGTCTCCCTAAGGCTGTTTTCTTTTTTTGTTTTCCTCCACTGGGTGGCATTTGGCTTCCCAGTCTCTGACTTATTTACATATTAGGGAAGAGGGGGTTGAAGCTGAGGGGGGGAGCCTTTCAGGACATCAAAGTCAACTGAGCCTCCTGTGCCCTTGGTGGGAGGTCTGGAGGACCTGCCCCGTCAGCATGTCAGCAAAGTCAAGGCCCCTCCAGAGGGGCAGGGATGTGGGGGCAGTTGGGGGTGGGGGCGCTGGGTTGGGATCAAGTTGCTCTGAAATGGAAACAAACTCCAACCCCAAACCAAACCCAAATAGAGATTCCAGGAGGAACTGGGTGTCCCAAGCTGCCCCAGGCTAGGCTGGGACAGGGAGGGGTCAAAGGATGAAACCAGGGCTCCCCAAGGGGCATGCGTGTGGTTCCCAGGCCTCTGCTGAGCAGCCCTCCCTCAGAGACCCAGGCAGATGGAATTTCTATCCGGTGAGCCTGCAGCCAGCCAGTGCGGGAGAGCTGCTCCGGGCCTGTGTTTACATCAGCCAGACAAACAGCCACAGAGGGCTTGCTGTCTCCCAGCGGCCCCCAGAGAATGCGGTGGGCGGGGAGACCCAACCAGCAACAGTGCTTCCAGACGAGCCACATGAAGGCTGTGGGCGCACTGCACCGATGGTAGCTGGACTTATGGGGGCCCTTAGCACTTCCTAGGGTGCTGGTTTAGGCACGAGTAATGCTCAGTCAGGGACCCCTGGCCAACAGTCTGCTCTCACCCGCGTGCTTCTGGCTTCTGGGGGAAACAGCAGCTGAAGGTAAACCAGGCCCTGACACTCACATGAGGAGGCAGGAAGCACCTCAGGCTGGTCTTCACCAAGCGGGCAGGTCCTTTACTTCAAGTCTGTAGGACTCGGGGGTAGGAGGAAAGAAATGGAGAGAACGAGCAAGTGCTGAGTGCTTACTGTGTGTTGGACCCTGGGCCAGCCCCTCGTGCAAATGCATTCTCTCCTGTGGTCCCGACCACGGCCTGAGAGGCTGAGCAGCGCCCCCGTTTGGCAGCTTGCCAGGGGGCGGGGTGGGCAGGGGTCACAGCCACGGGTGTGGGGGGTCCCCGCTGTGCCGTGCCGCAAGGCCTCTACTCCCCGCTCCTTTCCGCCTCACTCGCAGCGTGGAACGCCCGCTGGGGCGAGGTCTCGGCTCTGGGCCCCGCTGCCCTGCTGGGAGAGCTTTGAAGACGTCTGATGCTTTCTCTCCACCTTTGTATTCCCTCTGTGCCTGGGTGGTTCTCTCTTTAAGTGTCCTTTATGGTGCTTTTGTATCACTGTGAACTTGTTTTCTCCTTTTAATTGATTCATCTTTGATAGTTGCCGGGATCGCGATCCCTTCAGGGGCGGGCTTAGGTCTCTGAGAACCCCTCATGGGGCGGGCTAAGGGTGGGGTGCAGGCAGCCGTGTTTACCCACCTGTGAGCCTGCTCCCGATGGGGCAGCTGGACACGCGTGACCCACACGGGTCCAGTCACGTGTGCTTTTGCTGAATCTGCGGTTTGGGGTTCCGAGGCAGCCCCGGCCCTCCGCCTGCAGGCGTGGCTGATACTGCGGGACAGGGGCAGGGAGGGCTGAGGGGAGGCTGTCCGGAAGGCTGCTGCAGAGAGAGGCAGTGGTAAGAAGCACTCTGGCCCCAGCTCCTCAGTTCTTGGCTGCTTTTCTAGCCCTCAGGAGACCAGCGCTGGTCCTCACCCCTGCCAGGGGTTCCACGGAACACCATGGCCTTAAGGTGAATAACAATGTTGGCCTAAGCCCGCCTGAGAGTCTTAACGGCGGATTTACTGCAGCTGAAACCTGGGAGAGCCACTGACCCCACTGGGCCTTGTCTCTGAGTTCACTGCAGCATTACCCACCCTCAGCTTTGTCCACAGTTTCTGAGACCTCTCCACAAATAAAACCCTCCTCCTTCTCTTAGTGCTCTCTTCCTTCGGGGCCATGTCCTCTAGGCGCGCACACATGTGTGTGCACACACACGCACACCTGTGTCCGTTGCCCTCAGCCCTTCCACCCAGACATACTCTTTTCTACCCCTATCCTTCCAGAGGGCTCCAAACTCCAGTATCACCTCCCACTGCCATCTCATTTCCCATCAGCCTTGAAATGCTGGGTTTTGCAGGATACATGCCCTGCCCAAGATCGAAGGAGTGGTTGTTCCTTTTAATTCCGTCTGCATTTTTATGCCCTCACCTCTAGTAACCAGCCCTCCCCCCCAGGCAGTCCTCCCATCCTTCCTCCCCATGGATGTCACCACCTCCCTGTCCCGTGTCCCAGATGGGGCAGCCTTAGAGGACACCATGGCCCCTCTCTGTCCAGGGCAAGGAGACCCGAGCAGCTGGCGTAGTGGAACAGCTGTGGGTTGGAGGGTCCAGTCCCCTGTCTGCTGTGCGCCCCCTGTGCAATCTTGGGGGATGTCTCTGTCCTCTCTGGGCCTCTGCCCTGGCACAGATAGACGTCAGATCTGGATGACTCCGCCTTCAGGGCTGCAAAGAGGAGACTGAGGGCCTTCCAAAGAGACCCCTCCATTTCTGTGACCCTTGGGCAGCTAGGGTGATTGGTCAAAGCTGCCCGGAGGGACCCCAGCGACTGCCCAGGGCTGGCCTGCCCTGTTCTCTCTTCCCTCCCTTGACTTCTCCCTCCGGCCTATGCTCCCCCTGCAGCCACGCTTCACTCACCCTCTGGCTTTGCCGCACCCAGAGAGACTGACTATGAGATCCTCCCTCTCCAAGAGCTTCAAAGCCACCCCTCCTCCCCATCCGGCCCCCCAGAACTGAGGACAGATCGGCACCGGGGGGCCTACTGTGCATTGACTTGCACCCTCCCCAGAGAAGCTGAAGTCCTAACCCCAGGTTCCTGTGAAATCCAGGTATCTGTGAATGTGACCGCATTGGGAAGTAGAGTCTTTGCAGTTCATCAGAGAAGCTGAAATTACACTGGGGCGGAGCGGGCCCTAAATCCAGCGTGACAGGTGTCCTTCTAAGAAAAGGAGAGGATGCAGAGACAAGCACTCAGGGAAGAGGGCCACGGGCTGGCAGAGGCCCAGACCGGAGCTGCAAGCCAGGGAGCTGCAGGCCCGCTAGAAGTAGGAAGAGGAAAGGAAATCTTCTCTAGGACTTTCAGAGAGGGTATGGCCCTGTTGACCCCTTGATTTTGGCCTTCTAAACCTCCAGCACTGTGAGGGAATAACTTGCTATTGTTTTCAGCCACCCAATCGTGGCAGCCCTGACAAGTGCCTACAGGGCCTTTCAGACCTGCAGACGCGCCCCGACTTTCCTCCCAGCCGGTGTGCTCTTTCCAAAGGGGAACTAAGATCGTGTACCTCCCCAGCTCACACCTTTTCTATGGCTCCCTGTTGTCCTGGCATCCACGACCCCTCATCACCGGTCCCGGCCTCCTTTCCTGTTTGGGCTACCCCAAACCATAGCTCCGCTTCTTCCCTCCGTGTCTTCGCTCGTGCTATGCCAGAAAACACACCACTTTTCCTGGGCCACTTCTACTTATTTTTTAAAAACCTCTCTTGGACAATCATCTCTTCCAGGGATAAGAGCAAACGTTTATTGAATCTCACTGTGGGCCCAGCGCTATGCTCCATGCTTTCTGTGAATTACCCACATTCAGTCCTCACAACGGCTCTGGGAGCTGGGCATTCTCATCCCCATTATACAGATGGGGACACCGAGGCCCAGATAGGCCTCCATGAGCTTCCGCAGTTGGAAAGGGCATTGGCAGGGTCAGGGCCAGGCCCGTGTGGCAGAGGCAGTGCTCGGCTGCGCCCCGCCACGCCCCCTCCCCTGCCTGGGGAGCCCGCGCCGCCCCAGGAACATCTGCTCCTCGGCCTCCAGCTGCTGCATGTTTCAGGATAACAAATTATGCCGTAACAAGAGGTGAAATCAAATGCAGGCCAAATAGTTTTCCACGGCCATTTAATGCAAAAGAATTCCAAGGCATCTGTCTTCCTCACCGTGTGGGGCTAGAACACATGGAGCCAAGAAGGCCTGAGGAGCCAGACCCCAACCTGGCTCCCACAAATAAATAAACAAGGTGCGGCCGGCAGGCGGCTGTGGCGTAAATCAGGGCTTTTATGGGGCAAGAGGCCTGGCAGGGCCCAGACCCCCTGACTGGCCTCTGAAAGAGAACACCAGTGGACACCCTTGTGAAAAAGCAGAGGCCGCTCACCAGTATGCCCACCCAGGGTCCCCCGCCAGGCCCTTGGCCCCACTGACCGCCAGCCCCCCAAGGTCTCAGGAGACACCCCCACCCACTGATTTTCCCACTCATTCGTTCGCTCGGTACTCGGTGTATAGTAAGCCCCCAGTCAGCATTTCTTGAATGAATAAAGTCATTCCTTTCTTTCCTCCTTGCCCCGTCCCCGTCTCTGTAGCACAGAGGTCACCTCAAGATGCAAAGCCCTGGTGGGGCCCCTAATTTGGCCGAGCCTGGGTCCCAAGCCAGGCCCCTGGTACCAGGAGGGGTGAGGCTGAGGGGAGAGGGAGCAGCCCGAGGCCTGGGGCACTGCCTCCTGCCAACACTTCTTCCGGGACAATTCCTTCCAGACAGACAGGGGGTCTGCGGGTGGACAGCCAAACAGCATAAGTTCCCTCTGTCCCCCAGAAATACTGTGCTGCCTGCACCTCTGAGCAGGATCCTTCTGTTCGTGCCTCGCTGCCCTTCCACTGGTTCCAGGAACCCCCCCCCCTTAAGGGCTTGAGGTTTGCGGACTAGCCTAGGGGTTCCGTTACCCCACACCCCCTACCCCCTTTCTGTGCGGCCCCTGAGTGCTCCATGAGGGGCGGTCACTACTGTCCCCACTTCAGGTCACGGTGGTCCTCACCGCTCTGTTTCCACCCATCCGTTTACTTAAAACATTTTATTATTGTAAAATACACAACACAGAAACGCTGCTATTAGTGACATTCAGCACACTTACCGTGCTGGGCGACCATCACCGCCCTCTGATTCCAGAACATTTCCATCACCCCAGAAGGAAACCCTGTACCCTTGCCCTCTCCCCCCTGCCCCTGGCAACCATGAATCTCCTCATAGCGTTTTAATGATGATTCTAATACAGGCCAAGCAGAATGCAGTATCCCCAGGTCACTGGCGGGGAAACTGAGGACCACATGTGTGCATGGCTGGTACAGCCGGGCCCCCTCCCCCTGTAACTCAGCGCCCCCACTCTCCGCAGAGCAGCACTGAGAGCCGTCTGTCCGGCTGTCTTTGCGGCAGATGCCCCCTCAGCGGACTTCTACTTTCCTTGGAAGGTGAGAAACCAGAGAGACGGTGCTGTAAGTTCAGAGCCCAGTCTTGGTCACCCAGTAAATTGAGGCTATTGATTGATGGGCTGAGAAGGTCTCAGGTGACAGTGGGAGTGTGGGCGGGGAAGGTGACGGGGGGGGGGGGGGGGGGGGGGGGACGCGCGTCTGCTGCCTCTCTATTGCTTTTGGCTCCAGAGCAGAAGTTCACAGGTTCTCTGGGGCTGGCGGGCGGGGTCTGAGCATGCACACCACACCCAAGCCCTCGTGCTCACACGTCTAGGCCTTGCAGACGGTTTCCTCTATCTGGACCTCCTTTTCTCCCCCAAACCTCCCCAGACTGTAGCTCCTATTCATCCTTCAAAACCCACTCAGTGTCCCCTCTGCCATGAGGTAGGACAGTGGTCTCAGCTTGGTGAAATCAGCTGCAAGGCTCCTCAGATGGATCTGCCTCGCAGCCAGGGCTGAGCGCCCCACTTAAGGGGACTCTTCTCTGTGCTTCCCCAGCAAAGCTCCTTCCTCCTCCTTTGGAGAATGTCTGTTCAGGGGTCTGTTCCCCTCACCATACTGAGAGCCTTTTGAGACAACAGTCTGCAGAGTGTCCTGGTTAAGACCCCAGGACTTTTGTATAAACAGTTTTATATTTGAGAGATAATTCACATATCAAACAATTCACCCATTTATTTTTTTAAAGATTTTTTTTATTTATTTGAGAGAGAGAGGGAGCATGCACGCAGGCTGGGGGAGGAGCAGAGGGAGAGGGACAAGTAGACTCTGTGCTGAGCACAGAGCCCAACGTGGGGCTCAAGCCCATGACCCTGAGATCATGACCTGAGCCGAAATCAAAAGTTGGTCGCTTAACCAACTGAGCCACGCAGGCGCCCCACAATTCACCCATTTAAAGTATACAATGATTTTTATTTTTTAAAGATTTTATTTATTTATTTGACAGAGAGAGACACAGCGAGAGAGGGAACACAAGCAGGGGGAGTGGGAGAGGGAGAAGCAGGCTTCCCGCCGAGCAGGGAGGCCGATGCAGGGCTCGATCCCAGAACCCTGGGATCATGACCTGAGCTGAAGGCAAATGCTTAACGACTGAGCCACCCAGGTGCCCCAAGTATACAATGATTTTTGATATATTATCTTATTAATTGTAAAAATTAATTGGTAAAATATATATTACAATAAATTTGCTATTTTAACCATTGTAGAATGTACAATTCAGTGACATTTATTATATCCACAGTGTTTGCAACCACAGGAGCCCAAGAGCTTGGCTTCAGTTAGATCCTGGTTCTCCCACTCCATAGTCGTGTGGCCTCCTCCGTGAGGCTCAGTTTACCCATCTGGAAATTGGGGATACCAGGGACCGCCTCAGTAGTTGTCATGAAGGTTGAATGAAGCAATGGGGGTGAAATGCCCTGCAGATTGTGAAACCTTGTGTGTCTGCCCCTGCTGTGTGACATCATCACACATGTGCTGTGTGGCCTCAGGCTCGTCCCTGGCCCACTCTGGACTCAGCTCCTGACTTTAACAAGGCAAAGTTTGGATTAGGTGAGCCCAAGGGCCTGGGAGCTCTGACACCCAGCACTTACAGGTCTGCCCCATCGGCAGTCCTGTCTTCACTGTGATGGTAGCCCTGGGGCTTATGCCCCCTCCTCAGAGAACTTCCCCACATCCCAGGCGGCCTTGGAACCATGATTGGACCTGGGAAGACATGTGGCTCAGGAGAATTTGGAGCTGGGATGCACACGCTGGTAGGGTCGTGGGCACTGGAGCTGGGAGATAAGATGTGCAAAATGCACGTGGGGCTTAAGCCTGGCTCGAGGGGACCTGGGGGTGGCAGTTAGGGGAGACCTGGATAGAACAGGTGGCAGACCAGATCCTGACATGCCAGGACTTTATCCCAGGAGAAGTGGGAGCCCCGTGGTGGAGCCCGGAGGGCTGAGCTAGGGCAGGAGGGCCCGGCAGGAGGGAGGGGAAAGAGAACAGGGCTCCCAGGCCATGGGGCTTTGGACCAGTCCGGGCCCCTCCCTGGGTCAGCGGGCTTGTACTCAGGGGTGCCCGGGTCCCTTCCAGCACTGATTTACCCTGACGCGGAGTGTGAGACCAAGCGGAAGCAGAAACACCCCCTCAGTGGAGCTGTTCTTGTCCATGTGGGCACAGCTGGTCCACGGGAACCAGAGGGATGGGGCTCTGGGTGGGCAGTTGGAGTCCCCTGGGATAGGACAGGGGGCTGGAAACCTCAGGGTCCGCAGGGGCAGCTCATGGGCTGCAACCTCTCCAAGCTGAGGCCTTGTGCCCGGTCCAGCAGGGGCTACCCCTTCTTCTGGCTTTAGAGCTGCAGAAAAATCCCCAGACTTCCAGCCAGCTGGATGGGTCTCTGTGCTGCCTCCTAGCCTGAGGGCCAGAATCCAGAAGGAAGCCCTGCATTGGCTCTGTGCTGTGTGAGCCCCGCAGGCTGGGCTGGCCCATCTGCTCTGGGAGTGGGACACCTGGGCCCACCTGGTGGGCCATGCTGGCCCGAACACAGGGTGCCATGTTTCTTAGGAGCAGTTGCTCTTAGCAACAGCATTGGCCAAGTGCGGCTTGAGGCAGTGACTTAACCTCTTTGGGTTTCTGTTTCCACATCTATAAACAGGGACTAAAACTACCTCACAGAGTTTTTATGAGGCTTAAATGAGATGATGCGTATGTCGTGCTTACTAGTGGGCCTGATGTGGTCTGTGCTCTCAAAATGGCCACCATGGCTCCAGCACCCACACTGGGCTTCTGGAATCTGGGCTGTGGAGAAGGTGGGTGAACGGGAGCTGGGAGGTGTTGAAGGGACGTCCTGGAGGGGGCAGGGCTCCCCAGAAGTCATGGGAGAAAGTGCCCCCATTTGCCCTGAGGGATTTCTTGCCTCCTGAACCCCTCCCTGTTCCAGGTCCAGGCCCAGCTCAGCTTTCCTACCAAATCCTTCCTGTGGGGCAGGAAGATGTCTGGTCCTGCTCACAGCAGCCACCAGGTGCCGAGGGCCAGGGAGACAACCGTGGGCTCCAGGACCAGATTCCAGCTGCATTGCCTGCCCACTGTGTGGTCTTGGGGCTCCACTTTGGAGCCTCAGTTTCTCCTCCTGTCAAATAGGGCTAATGCCCTCTGCCTAATTCAGAAGGGAATGTAATCAGATGAGGTGATGGGCGTGAAAGGTAAAGGATTCGGGTCTGAGAGAAGACCTGGGCCAGGCCTCAGCTACCATCTCCGTGTAGACGAGGACACTGAGCTGCAGAGGGGGACAGTGGTGCCCCATTGCCAGAAAGACAGCTGAGGCCAGGCCAGACACCGAGCTCTGCCCACACTGCCTCTAGGAGGCGAGCATGAGGGAGGTCACGGCCTCATCGGATGTCTCCCCTTTCAGGTGGATCATCTGGGACCTGCCTGACAGTGCCCAGCGTGGCGGCGGCAAAACTCGGGGGCAGCGCCGCCAGACCTCCCCTGTCCTGGCCAAGCCACACAGCTCTGCATGGGGCTACCCTGTGCCCATGTCAGCTGGGGACTCCAGAAGGAGCCAGGGGCTCTGTCACAGCCCCATTTCCTCACGCTGGGGTCTCAGCGAAGGTTCATCTCCCCTCCTTGCCCAGTGGAAAATCAGGTTGTGTTTTGAGAGAGAGAGAGAGTGATGGGCCCAGTTGGGCTCCTGCCTTCTCAGCTCCTGAATTTGTTCCAGGACATCTCCCCCGCCTTTTAGAATATTTTATTTATTTGAGAGAAAGAGAGAGAGCATGAGCAGGGGGGTTGTAGGGGAGAGGCAGAGGGAGAAGCAGACTCCCTGCTGAGCAGGGAGCCGGACCCGGGGCTCGATCCCAGGACCCTGGGATCATGACCTGAGCTGAAAGCAGATGCTTCATGGACTGAGCCACCCAGGTGCCCCTCCGGGGCCCGTTTTGCTCTCCCATGGCCTCAAGGCCCCACCAAACCTCTATGGTGATTTTGTGAAAGTTATAAAAAGGTGCCCTGTTTGCACAGATGCAGCCCCATGCCAGGATTTCACCTCCCACTCACCCCCTCAGCCAGAAGACCTTGTGCAGTGAACACTCTGCACAACTGGGACCTGCCCAGCCCCCTCTTTACTCCCCACCCAGGTGGGTCCCACTCTATCTTTGGGGGTCCCCCAGAGTGGCTGGCAGGGGCACCCTCTCTCCAATCTCTTTTTCTTCCTCTCCAGGACCAACCCAGAGTCTCCTCCTGTGTTAGGATGCTCCCTGGGATGTGGGCAGGGGAAAGAACAATGTTCAAGCTTATGGATCTTCTAGAATTCTCCAGCTTAACTCCTGGCTTATGGCTTCTGATACCAACTCTGAAGGGCCACCAGAGTTCCCTCTCCACCCACTGATGGCACTCAGTCCTCACCTCCAACATCATCTTCTTCTTTGTCCCCACCAGCTGCCATGCAGATCTGGTCCTATAAGTCCCCAGTGGAAACCCTTCCTCTGCTGCCCATCACCCACAGAACAAAGTCAGAGCTCCCTCACCTATCCCCCAAGGCCTTTCCTGGCCCACCCTGTCTTCACCTCCAGCCTCCCTGCAAGGCCCTCCCCTCCTCACCTCTGGGCTCCAGACAGACGGAATCCTTCCCTTCCCAGAAGGCACCAGGGGGCTCCAAGTCTTCAGAGTACTGGCCTCCCCGTGCTCCCCCGCCCCGGAAATGAGTGAGAAGCCTGTCCCGGAGCATAGCCCATTCTGTGTTCATGGCTATTTGCACAGAACACACAACTGTTCACCTGTTTGAACCTCACCACAGCCTGGTGAAGGGACAGGGCAGAGTTTTCACATCTATGCTACTCACTTCTGTATCTGGTCATGTACTGTCTGCTAAATGCTGGCTGAAGGGAGGATGGGTACACCGGGTGGACGGGTGGACGGGTGGCGAATAACTGGATCTGGACACAAGGCAGGAAAAATTTGAAATGTGATCGAATCTGCAGCCCAGGGTGGGGGTCCCCTGAAATGTGTTCCAGTCTGTGTGATTGGGTGGACTGGGGGTGGGGAGGGGACAGCCAGTGATTTCCGGGGGCCAAGAAGGGGAGAAAGGGCCTCCGTGAGGGAGCAGGGCATGATGGGGGTCAGGTAGCAGCTGCAGAAGTCACCTTTCCCCCCTGGCTCGTCGGGCACTGCCCAGGGACGATGAACTTGGCGGCTACAGAACAGTCAAATGCTGGAGGGGCCTTGCTCAGCTCCAGCTGCCACACCTAACTCTGGGGGCCTCTCCCAGAAGTGCTTGGGCCGCAGGTGAGGTATGGGGGGGAATAAGGGAGCCCCCGACAGCAGGCAGCCTACCCTGGAGGTGAGGGCCTGGAATCCTCCATCACATGGGCCTGGGACTTAGACTTCTCAGTCCTCCCAACTCCCACAGCAGGATGAGTCAGGGCTCTGGGGGGCAAGGGAGGATCGTCTGAAAACCATTCACAAAGGATCTTCAGTCCAGAGGAGACACAGACCAGAGGGGTGTGGTGCCTGCTGGAGAATGAGGGTGGGGAGGTAAGGAATGACAGACAGCTAGAGGGCAGGAGGGGCCTCCCGACCTGCTCCCGGCCCTCCCCGCATGCTCCTTTCCAGGCTGGGCGGGAACCAGTGCGTGTCTGCACTTCCATGTCTATCTGTGTGTCCTCATGTTTCCGTGTGTGTCCACGTGTGGCATGGATCCCTCCTGCCTCGCAGGGCCATTGTGAGGCTTAAACAAGTTAACGCTTGGAAAGGGTTTGGTGCAGAGCCCCGTGCTTCCAGAGTTCTCCCTAAATATCAGTAGCGCTTGCGAAAGGGGGGATGTCATGGAATGCTTCAGAGTCTGTGCTGGAGTCAGGCCGCCAGGGCCACTGCCTCGGTGACAGTATGACCAGCTTCGTGGGCTGCTTGGTCCTTGGTGGTGACATTTCTGTGTGCTCTGGTCAGCTCCCCGCCCATCGCCATCAGCCCCTCAAGGCACTCGGCCCTCATCAGACAGGACCCTCCTGGCTTCACAGGGAAGGTGCCCCAACTTCCTGTCACCCCACTTCCTGTTCTCACTGCCATCCTCCTGCTGATCTTCCAGTGTCCCATCCCTGGGCTCCCACTCCTCCCTCCTGCAGGCCTCTCCACCCGCACCTCTCCACTTTGTCCTGGCCCGCTTCTCTCCCCAGAGGACACGTTCACACTGCCCCACCCCCCACATACTCCAGCCCCCTCCCCTCAGGCCTAAATCACCCCTGCTCCGCCTCATGGACCCTGATGACCTGATGAGCATGGCTGCTTCTCTCCAGGCATCCCTCCCCTGGCTACCCCCCGACCTCTTGGGCCACAGGAGCCATCTCTTCTGCCCAAACTGTGAGTGTCCCCCCTCTAGCCTACTCTCCCTCATAGTCCAGCAGCCAGGTGCCCACCCACACAGGGCCGTCTGAGCCAGGCCCAGTCTCTGGGCTCCGTTCACCTGCATCTGGGGAGATTTGTCAACAAAGGGTTTGAAGCCTGGGGCAGACTGATGAACACCCAGGTCTCCATAGGCCTTCATGGAGTGCACCATCCTCCCTGCTGCATCTTCTCCAGATGTCCATCTTGCCCACCCTGCATCCCTCATGGGATAGGGACTCACTTCCTCATGCCAAGAGAATCCCCACCTCTGTCTAGAAGAAAGTCCTCCTCTGGAGCTGCTCCCTAGCCCATCTGAGGCCTGGATATGGGCCGAGAGCCACACTGGGATGGGATGGGTCAGAAGAGCTGCTTCACCTCTTCCGAGCTGAGGGGCCTTGAGCAAGTTCCTTCCACTCTCTGAACTTTCCTTACCTGTCCAGTGGGGACACCCACTTACTTCACCGTGGGGACAGTGTTTGGCCTGAGGCCAGGATCAGAGTAGGCACTCAACGATTGGGCAGGTGGCAGGATTTAAAAACAGTTGACCAGAAGGCAGCTGTAGCTGGAGCCAGGGCCATGAGTTGCCCCCTGCCACGTGCATGTTCTAGGGCTGCTACCCTGGTTAGGAAGGTCAAAGGTCACCTCACTGCAAAGTCTTAGTCTCATGTCCCACCTTTAAAGTCCTTTTCATGGGGCGCCTGGGTGGCTCAGTCATTAAGCGTCTGCCTTCAGCTCGGATCATGATTCCAGGGTCCTGGGATCGAGCCCCGCATCGGGCTCCCTGCTCAGCGGGAAGCCTGCTTCTCCCTCTTCCACTTCCCCTGCTTGTGTTCCCTCTCTCGCTGTGTCTCTCTCTGTCAAATAAATAAATAAAAATCTTTAAAAAAATAAATAAAGTCCTTTTCATGCCAACAGCAGAGAGAAGGTAAAAGATAAAATCAAGAAATCATGTTTATTCATTCAACAAACTTTCCTGTGATGTGCCTGGCACCATGCTGCGTGCTATGGACGCAGAGATCCATCAGACCCACTGTCCGTGAGGAACGCTCATGGCTAGGTGTGGAGAAGAACATCTAAACAGAAAAAAAGCCTTCAAGGTGGTCACAGCTGGGACAGGAAGCCTGGGGTTGTGGGAGCCCAGTCTAAGAGGTTCCAGAGAAGCCAGAGCAGACTCACAGATGCTAAGACATAAGGATCTTATGAACCCAGATCCAAAATATATGAAGCTTTCTGAGCACTAGGAAGAGACACTGGGGTGTTACCATTGATGGGGATCAGCAGGGCGCAGGGGGACGTGTGAATGACACCTCGAAACCCATCTGTCCTGCCAGAATCACAGCTTAACATTCCTACCCAGCAAGCAGGGGAAGGGACAGAGGACTGACAGACAGAAACAAAGGAAAGAACAGTGGTGGCCAGCCACACATCTCCTCAGTGAATCTCTTAAGGGACCAGAGAGTGTCGCAGAGCTGGATCAGACACAGTGTAATATTTCCATGCACATAAAGCTGATCTTCTAAACGCAGGGTGGGGAGTGGGCAGAGGGGTGCCGTGCACTGAGCCAGGCTTAGCCTTGACTCTGCCATGTACTATCTGTGTGACCCTGGGGAAGTCACTCTCTCTCTGGATAATAGCTTTTTCCCATCTGTAAAGTAGGACTATTAATTCCCACCTCTAGGGCTGTGCTAAGGATTAACAGAGACCATGCATCAGGACGCACAGGGATAGCGCTATGCAGTGTAGGATTCAGCAAGTGTCATTTTTCTTTCTTTCCTCTTAGAAAGCTGGGCCACGTCCAGGAGTGGTAGCAGCCTGAACGCCCTGTTGGGGAGACACCGATCTGTTTCAGGGACCCCAGGACTAAGGCAAGTGGCTCCCAGGACAAAGCCACCCACTTCCTTCTCCTCATGCCAACATTTTTCCTTTCTGGAAGGACTCTTGGCAGGGAGCAGCAGGAGTTGTGGGTGGTGGAGAAGGGGGGCACTGTGGGGCGCACTGGCCTGAGCAGAACTCTCCCGATGGTGTGGAAAGGGCTTGCACCAATATGTTTTGGTGGTTGTTCTTTCCTGTTTGGGTTTTTTTTTTTTTTTTAAGATTTTATTTATTTATTTGACAGAGAGAGAGACAGTGAGAGAGGGAACACAAGCAGGGGGAGTGAGAGAGGGAGAAGCAGGCTTCCCGCTGAGCAGGGAGCCCGATGCGGGGCTCGACCCCAGGACCCCAGGATCATGACCTGAGCGGAAGGCAGATGCTTAACAACTGAGCCAGCCAGGCGCCCTGTTCTTGCCCGTTTTGTCCTCTATAAGACACTGTTCCCTCCCGGCTGCATGCTTGGATAACGCCCGGGGCGGGGGTAAGGAGGACAGGTAGGGCTCCCCCAACCCAGATGGGCCATTGGAACCACACGGGGTCCTGGAGTTGAGAGGTCAGTGTTCCAGACTGCTCTTGGGGTGACCTTGGGCTAGGCTTTCCTGCTTTCTAGTTTCCCCCTCTGACCAGTGAGAGAATTTGAACAACATGAGCCTCAAAGGCCCTTCCAGCCCCAACATTCCAGAGCCTGGGGGCGTGTGAGAATCAGATCTGTGCTCCAGGCTTTTCTCTGCCACCTACTGGCTGTGTGGCTTTGGGAGACTCTCAGCCTCTGTTTCCTCAGTTTCCCTATCTACACGGTGAGTAGGCCAGCCTTGGTGATCTAAGGCCTGGATGGTCCTGTCCATTGTTTTGAATGTCCCCTGCACTGGGAATCTTCACCTCTTTCCCTGAGGGTGACCCTCCAAAAGTTGGAGGTAAGAGTCGGAGGTGGGAAATGGGGAGGGGTAGGGACAGAGAAGGCTGGACTCCCAGGCCAGAGATTGGGTCCTGGATGTGGTTCCCCAGCCCAGGCCACTTCAGACACAGCCGCCCCTCCCTGCATAGCACACAGGGTCCCATTTATACCCCTAGTCACAGATTTCCTGCCAGCTAGCTGGCCAGGGAACCCCAGGTTTTGGGTGAGAAGAAGGGATTTGTGCAGTCACACAGCTGGTCAGTGGCTAAGGTTGAACTCAGGGAGGGAGGAGACCTGTGGGAACTCCATGGCTTCATATCCCTTGTCATTGACCACAGCAGCCCACCCTCCACAGGGCAGTCATGGAGTCCCACCCCTCGTGATGTAGAAGGGGAAACTGAGGCCCAGGACAGCGCAAGACTGTGTATTCTCCCCACTGACTTCAGTCGCAGTGGCTATGACAGTCCACAAAGCCCAAACATCTCTACTAGCAGCCTTGCTTGCTGCCTCAAATCCCATCGTCAGAACCCCCATATTTGGGTGAAGCATGTGTCCTGTGTCCTGTGTGCTGGCGGGGCGGGGGCGGGGGGGCGGCAGAAAGATAAGACTTATAGGCATGGGGCGCCTGAGTGGCTCAGTCGGTTAAGCGTCTGCCTTCGGCTCAGGTCATGATCTCAGGGTCCTGGAATCAAGCCCTGCATCGGGCTCCCTGCTCAGCGGAGGGTCTGCTGCTCCCTCTGCTCTTCCTCCCCTCTACCCTTCCTCCCACTCTTTCTCTCCCTCAAATAAATAAATAAAATCTTTTTTTAAAAAGGAAATAAAATCTTAAAAAAAAAAAAAAAGAAAGAAAAGAATTACAGGCATGTGGTATCTTCAGACTCCCAGAACAGCCAAGAAGGAAGCAACCTGGGGATCAGTGAGTGTCAGGGGGTCCCCAGGGGTGAAGCACTTGCCCGAGTCGCACAGGGCATCAGGCTCCATCAGGCAGCCAACCCAGGCCCTGCTTTCCCAGCCTGAGTGGCCCCCTCCTTCTGGCCCTGCCCCCAGCCTCCTTCTCATATGTATGGTCCTAGAAGAAGACCGACCTGGAGTGGCAGGTGCAGCCCCTCTGGCTGGGACAGAGGGTGGGGGCTGGGAACGTCTCCCCCCCAATCCCGGTCACCCTTCCAGAGGGTGCTGTGGGCCGCAGCGGATTAATGGTGCGGAGGCCACTCATTTCCTCTGGCCGGGAGACAGGCTGCCCCACACAGGCCCCCATTGTCGGCTGCCCTTATCTCGGGAAGTTCCGCCTGCACCATCCGGAGAAGGCAGCCGGGCCCCCATGCCCCCTGCCTCACCTTTTCCCCTCTTGGAGGCTGGAGAACTTGGCAGGGCTGGGATCCTGCAGGTCTCCATCTGTCTTCCCCCGGCCCCCGCCAACCATGAGAAGTCTGGATCTTGCCGGGAGGCCAGGCGGCACCGTGGAGGACAGAGCCCTGCAGGGCCTGAGTCTCAACTGGGTTTCCGAAGAGGGTCTCAGGGGAGTCAAGGATAAACTGGAAGGGGTGACGCTTGAGGCAGGGAGGGTAGGAGGCAGTGGAGGGAGGGAGCCTGGCCACACTCAGGGCCCCAGCTGGGATAGGACAGGGTAGGTAGGGAGCCATATTTTCCTTTGAGGGGTGCACAGAGTCTCTGCCCATGCTAGCCTCTCCAGCTGAGGGCCCTCCTCAAGATGCTGATGGTGACTTTAGCGTGGTGCACAGGCATTACAGAACTCCTCCAGGAAACCAGGAAGCCTTCCCTGATTCTCCAGCTAGTTGGGGTCTCCCCCACCAA
Organism: Neomonachus schauinslandi; assembly: GCF_002201575.2. Taxonomy (NCBI): domain Eukaryota; kingdom Metazoa; phylum Chordata; class Mammalia; order Carnivora; family Phocidae; genus Neomonachus; species Neomonachus schauinslandi. The sequence continues at coordinate 55,780,492 of NC_058413.1, read as the reverse complement.
GCTCAGTGTCCTCCAGCCCCTGTACTTCACCCTGCACCCCATCAGAGCCCTGAGCACCCCATGCAGATACAAGTCTGTGCCCCCACTAGACTGGACATGCTTTGACAGTGGAGACCCCCCAGTCTCTGGGACTTGCACACCCCCGCCCTCGCCAGCCTGGTGAGAAGTTGGAGCCACTAAGGCTTTGTTCCAGCCCAGCCCGTCCCCAGCCATGGCCCCTTCCCACAGGCACCATAGGTTCCCTCTCCCGACCTGCCTCCCCCATCAGCCCACCTGCCCCGACCCCCACCATGCTCTTGGCCAGGATGTCTCTCTACCTGAAAGGCGCTTTCCATGTTTCCCCCTGGCAAAATCCCACTCATTGAAGCCTGCTCAGTTGCCACGCCTCCCCGGAGCCCCTCTCAGCCCACCACCTACGCCGGCGACTTCAGCAAATGCCTCCCTTTTTGACCAGGGCTGCTCCATGGCTCCATTCAATAAATTGATACAAAGGGTCCACAACTTAAAAAAAGCTCAGAACAACTAGATTCCTCCATCCTAACCCTTAACAGATGGAGACATCACTCAGCTGATATTTCATAAGAAGTCTAGAAAATAGCGGATTTTCACTTTAACAGAAGCTTTCAAGACCTTCAGCCCAGGAAGTGACTTAATGGGGGTAACGTAGGCAGTGTGAGAGTGATAAAGCAGTGGTATTTGGGGACAAAAGAGTCTACCCAGGACTCTTTATATCCTACCCTTGAAGGCAGCTTTAATAAAGGGTTGGTTTTCTATAAGTCCCCACTCTTGTCACACAACCCACCAACTCCTGGACTGGACACTCAGAATTGTGGAACTCTTCAGAGGGCTCAGGGACTCCTGGCAGTCCTCAGTGCCTCGAGAGGGGCCGAACTTAAGAACCCAAGCACCTCCCTGAGCTCCCCGGAAACAGGGCGGGGGGCTGTAGGCACAGAGGGCTCTGAGGGACCATCCTGTGGCCTTGGGCAAGTCTCTTTTTTCCCTCCCCTCCTACCTCCCCTTTCTTCCCCTCCCTGCTCCTCCCCTCCCCTTCTTTGGGTCCCCTGCTCTTCTTCTGCACCTGCTCTTCTGGTCACTCAGCCTCAGTGGGGCTTTATAGGATGCTGCAGGACCACCATCCTCCCAAACTGATGTGAGAGCCAGCTCAGAGCAGTCCCCATCTTCCCTGCCCTCAGCTCTGCCTCTTCAGACAGCCATCGCCTCTCAGGCCTGCAGGGTGGACGGAGGTGAGAGGAGATGCCCACACACCACGAGGCTCAGACAACCTGGCTGGACGGGTGTTGGCACCTAGCAGGGACTCAGTAAATGCCTCCACCTGCCATGCAACTGTCACCATAGCCTGGGGCGATGGAGCGCACAGTGGATGGGGATGCAGCTTTGCTTCCTGAGCCTCCGTCTCCTTATGTGTGAATTGGGGATGATGAGAATCCTCACCTCCAGGCCACTGGGAAGCCTGACTGAGATAGTGTGCATAAGATGCCCTTGTAGCCTCCTGGGAGCTAGACAAATGTCATTAACATAATAAAAAGCACTAATAATGAATAAATAGTGCAAGGAAAGGCTCAGGTCACCAAGACCGAACAGATGAGAGCAAGCCTGTGTCCCGACTGCCCAGGGAAAGGAGGTCAGGGGTTACTGGGCGCTGCAAAAACACTTTCTCCTTCATTTCCTCACCTCCACCCCCAAACCTCCTTGTGGGACAGCTACTTTCAGACTCATTTTACAGAGGAGGGAAGTGTGGCTCTGAGTCACCCAGCTGATGACAGAAGGCTGGGAAGCCATCCCCAATCCGAGAACCCAGCTCAAAGTCGGTGTCCAAGTCCCACCTGAGGTCACCCCAAACACAGGAGCAAACAACCTTGTGTGTTCACGGTGCGGGGAGTGGGGTTGGGGGCGAGCCCTATTGCTCTGGCAAGATGCAGGGCAGAGGAACCTGCCGCTGGGAACGGACTTGAAGTGACTTTTCACTTCCCGGGCTGCGTCCTGAGGGAGCGATGGATGTGTGGTTCTGTGTGCAGCCTGCCGGGTGCCCAGAGTGGGTGTCTTCATCCCTGAGCCTCTGCCCTGAGGACACTCCTAGAACGGGGAGGTGGGGGAGGGGGCTGTGGGGAGGGGACCTCAGTCACTGGAGCAGCAGGACCTCCCCTCCTTTACCCCTTCCCCCTCCTCTCCTCCTCCTCCTCCTCCCAGCAGGAGGGCCAGGGAAGGCAGGGGGCAGGGAGGGGTGGCTGGAGGCCACACGACCGACCCTCGACCCTCGGGGCCCAGGCCTTGAGCACAGCTGTCTGGAGCTGACTTGAGAGCAACAGAGCAATCCCAGCCTGCTCCCGGCTCTGGCAGCCCAGAGGTCGGGGCCTCAGGTCTCTGTCTTCGTCTTAGGTGAAGGGCAGTGTCCCCAAAGACGTTATCCGAAAGTCAAGAGGCCGGTTAGGGGGCCATTGGCGTGCTTCTGGGCAGAGATGGTGTGGCCTGAGCCGGGCAGCAGTCCGGGGAGTGACATTTGTCACATCTCCCAATGGCACGTATTCTACAGACGAGAAAAGCTGAGGTCACCTACCAGCAAGTCAGGGGTGTGCAAGCAGGGTCCTGAAGCAAGTCAGAGTTCTGTCCTCAGCCCCTCAGCCGGGGCCTGTGTGTGTGAGACCTCCTGCCTGGGTTTGCCCTACTTTGTGGGACGCCCTCGTGACCTGCCCCCTCCTGTGTGGGTTGGTAGGACAGTAGCAGCCTCTGTGGGGCTCCAGGCCTGACCCATCCCCAGCCTCTCCCTTCCTGGCTCCAGGAAGTCTGGAGCCCTGCAGACTCCCAGGAATGTCCCTGGCCTGGGCTGGCCAGCTGGAGAGGCCCGGGCCTGCCGGGGCCTCCCGAGGCTGAGACACTGGGAAGATGGAGGCCCTCGATGCCACGTGCATTTCCCCGTGCTGGAGCAGGAGCAGAGCCAGGAGGAACCTTAGTGGTCATCTGGGCAGCAGAGGACCAGAGGTCCCAGAGAGGGCCACGTCTTGCCCAAGGGCGCATAGCAAATCGGAGGACACCCGGGGGACAGCTCTGTAAAGGAGGTAGCTTTCACATCCGTCCTCACCCACACCATCCCTGCAGGGCTGTGATGGGCTCAGGGGTCACGATCCGCATTTTACAGAGAAAAAACTGGACAGAGAGGTTCAGAGAGAGTCGGGGATTTGCCCAAAGTGAAGCAGGTCTACCTCACTTCATATTCCGGTCTTTCCCAGTTCGTGTTCTCTCTTTCACTCGTGGTTGCTGATCAATCAGCAAATTTTCCCCTAGCACGTAGCCTGGCTTAGAGGACCCGCAGTGGGATAGGCCAACCTCCTCTGCCCTCAGGGTGTTCTCCGTCTGGAGTGGCCAAGGAAGGAGAACATAGGAAGGAGAACAATACAGAAGAGGGAGAAGGGGTAGGGCACTGCGGGCTGGATCCCTCACGGAGACTTCCTGCTGCGGGAGGTGGCCTTTCCAGAGTTGTTTGAATGAGGGGAACTAGAGAGGGAGTCCATAGGTGGGGCTGGGGACAAGGCTGAAGGAAGGAAGCAGGGGATGAGGCAGAGACAGCACATGGACCTCACAGAGGAGAGCGGAAAGCAATGTTTCAAAGGCTGTTGGGTGGTGAGAAGAGCCCTTGAGGCCAGGGCAGACAGACCCAGATACTGGTCAAATCCCAGAGGGAGAGACTGGGTGCTCCTCACCCTGAATCATCGGCCCCGAGCTGGATCTGGCGTCAGGAGTCGGACGAATAAATGAATGACCCGATCCTAACAATTACTAGATAAGTGCCCTTGGGCAAGCCACTCCAAGTCCATGGCCTCAACTTCTTTCCCTGTAAAATGGGGAGAGCTATAAAACACCCTTGATATGGTTGTTGAGAGGATTTAGTGCAAAAGGATCTGTAAAATGCCTTATATCGTCGTGCTTGGCACGTGGTAAGGTGCTTAATATCTTAAGATAGTTCTACCTTCCTTCATTCGCTCCTTCTCATGTGCAACTTAGAAGTGCTTAAAAAGCCGCAAAGCTGCTGGCCCACTCCGTGAGCCCTTCTCAAGTGTTCAGACAGGAATGTACATAAAATGGAGGCCTTGCTGGGACAAGCTGAAGTAATGTCATTTTCAGAAGCAGCAAAATGCAGCACAGCCAGGAGTTATTTGGGGGTTAGTGAGTCAGGGACATATGAATGTCAGGAACTGCCCTTTTCTTTATAAATTGTTTCCACACCATTTCAGACATTTCCTGGAAAATCAATGTGAATATAAATA
>NC_058413.1:55733712-55771212 GCF_002201575.2 Neomonachus schauinslandi | reverse complement strand
CTGAACCAGAAGCCCTGGCACTGTTTCCCAGAGTTTAATATTTTCATGAACTCTCCAGGTGATTCTGACACGCGGTAAGTTTGAGAATCACTGTGCTGCTACCTCAGTTTTCCACATCTGCACTTCAGGGAAAATTCTAACGCCGGCCTCACGAGACAGAGCCCATTATCCACGAACACATATCCTTGGTGTGTACCTTATGCCAGCCAGCCTTCTAAGCCCTTTACAAATATTAACTAATTTATGAAACAGGAACTAATATTATTCTCATTCCACAGATGAGGAAATGGAGGCAGAGAGAGGTAAAGTTACCTGCCCAGGGTCACACAGCTAGTAAGTGGCAGAGCTCTGGGATCTCAGCTCGTAATAGGTAGCCAACAGAAAGTCTCCAGCAGAGGGTCTGGCTCCCAGAATGTGTTCCAGGCATGGCTGACGATGTTATGATGGCAACTGGTATTACCTCACCTGAAGTCGAGATGATGATCCACATTTTGTACATGTGAAATCTGCTGTCTCGTCAAGATGGAGGAGGGAGTTAGCTGCAGACGCGGCCTCGGTATCTGAAACCCCAGGGCAGCCCACAGATCCTCACCATTCATGCAGTTTTGAAAATACAACATACCGTCTTGGTCTTCTGGAAACGTGCCAGTTTGCTGTAGGGAAGAGCGTGGGCTCTGGCAGAGGTGGGCTAGAACCCCAGCTTGACCATTCCGGGGCTGTGTGACCTTGCACAAGGCACCTCACCTCTCTACACCTCCCCTTCTTCATCCGTCAAGCGGATGGTGACAGACCTAGCCTGGCAGGGTTCCTGTGAGGTCAGAGAAGATGGTGTTTGTGCCCCGCCCAGAGCGTGCCCGGAGCTGGGCACCTCCCTGGGGCTACCTCAGTGCGAAGACCAGCTCGGGACCCAGAAAAGTTCTGAAAGAAGAAGAAATCGTTCCCAAATGCTCAAAACGCCTTTGTCCTCCAGCCTCCCAGTCCATTTCCAGATCTTGAAATAGCACCCCCAGCCAGGGACCCTGGGGAGAAACGGCGGCACCTGCCACATCCAGGCAGGGAGTTAAGTGAGCCGTGGAGGGAAGACGCGTCCTCCATGCGCCACCGCCACTGGCCAGGCCTCCGCAAGCAGCGCCAACATCTGAGCGGCCGCCTGCCGTGAAGCATTTTGGCCCAGACATCTGAAGCTCGTTAGCTGTCTGCTCCCCGGGGGACTGACCCTGCTCGGTGAGAATTATCCCAGACAGAGCCACAGAGGATGGAGCAAACGAAGACCAGGTGAGGTGTGGCTACAAAAGAGGGGGGAACATAGTCTCCTAAGCAAAGAGCAGAGGAGGCTGGGAGAAAGCCCTGGGGCCTGAGCCCAGCTCCAGCCCAGCCGCCAGCTCCCTGGCTATGCAAACTGGAGACAGGAGGTAGAAGGGGGTCCCTCTCCTTCTTTGGGCCTCAGTTTCCCCATGTGAGCTTTAGCGGAAGGGCAAGCAAGGCACATACTGAGCATCTTCCAGCCTGACACTGGGGGGTCCCAGCCTGACCTAGAATTCCTGGCCGCTGAGGTTTAGCTCAGGGCCGACAGGAGGTGAGTGATGGGTGGTGGGTGCGGAGATAACTCAGGGATGGAGAGCCAATGATTCCTCCCTTGGGCCCAGACATCAGAGGGGAGCTGGCAGAGGAAGACCAGAAAGTGATACTACATTTCAGAACAGTCAGCTGAGTGCCCTCTCGGTGCCCACTGGGGGCAGAGCAGCTGTGAGCCTCCTGGAGATGATCCCCAACTGGGCAGATGACGGGGGTCAAGACACCCTTTTCTCTTTAGACTTCTAATTCCACCCTGCTGTCCGGATAGGCCACAGTTAACTTTTACCTAGCAGTTTCTATTAGCTCCTTCTTTTAAGCCAAGCACTATTCTAAACACTGTACATATTAAAATCATTTAACACTTTCACTGGTGGCAGGTCCTGGGTGATAGACCAGCCTGGCATCTGGCCCTCACCTGGCCGGTCCTGACGTTGAGCTTTCTCAGGACCCCCAGAGAGGTCAAACAGGCTGGCCCTAACCATGTCCCTCAAGATCGATGCCTCCTCCCATCACTGTTCTATCCGACACGGAACAATCTCCCTTTCCACGGACAGGAGTGCTCTCGTCCCCTCCCCCAGTCTCCTTCCCTCCTGGCAGCCGAGTCTCTGGGAAACTGTTGCCCAGTGGGCCCAGAATATGACCAAAGGGGCGAGGATGACTAGCGCAGAGGGTTGTTCACACAGGCCTTGGTGAAGCCTGATGAACCATTTCCACTCTGAGCAGAGAGGCCCTCTGTGGGGACCCGATGGGCATCCTCAGACAGTGACTCTTCCCTTCTGGACAGCATTGGACATACACACGCAGGCTTCTCTGAACCTTGGCTTTTCTCTGGACACCTCATTCCTGGTTTGCTGTGTTCTTTTCTTTGGATAGGTCGGTATCTCTGATGACCAGGCGAGAGAGCTGTGTCCTGAGCCAGGGAGCCTTTTGGATTCATTTATCTCTCGTGGGGCAACCTCATTACTGGCATTTCTAAGAAAGGCCTAGAGAGAGATAGGGACCCACTCAAGTTCACACAACCAGTCAGGACTGAGGCAACCCTGGATTCCCAGACCATTTTCTTTTCTTTTCTTTTTTTTTTTTTTTAAAGATTTTATTTATTTATTCCACAGAGAGACACAGCGAGAGAGGGAACACAAGCGGGGGGGGGGGGGAGCGGGGGAGAGGGAGAAGCAGGCTTCCCGCCGAGTAGGGCAGGGCTCGATCCCAGGAGCCTGGGACCATGACCTGAGCTGAAGGCAGACGCTTAACGACTGAGCCACCCAGGCGCCCCTCCCAGACCATTTTCAATTAAATAGTTCATCACTTTCAAATAAAAAAAATGAATTATGTAAGTGCAGAAAGAAATTAGAAATTAGAAAACACAGATAAGCAAAAGCAAACTAAATACACCTTTAGTTTGCTTCTCTGAGAAACTTCCATTGCCTGTTCCCATCCCTTCCCCCTCCCTGGGGCCTCAGCCACACTCCCCCAGCCCCAGCCATGATCAATACCTCTCCTCCTTTTGCCAACAGCTGTTCCCTGAGGAATAAGCCTTGACAGCAGATCCTGGAAGACAGCCTTAGACCGGAGGCTGGAGAGGCCTGGCGTCTCTTCCGGAACAGCACAGCTTCCGCCCAAACGGAACCGTTTAAATGCAGGATATAGGAATAAATACTCCCAGCTAGAAGTCCAGAGCCTGCAACCAACGCTGCCAGGTCTGTGGATCAACTGTGTGATCTTGGGCCAGTCCTTGCCCTCTCAGTTTCTTCCACTGTAAAATGAAGACTTAAACTTGGCTCAGTGGTTCCCCCATAGCCTTTATCAGTCTGCCGGCCTCCTGTGGGCAAAGACCATGCCCTCTCCTTCCAAGTGAGCCATAGAATTTAGAATCGGAGGATGGGGTTCCAGCTCCGCACCACTTGATGACTGTGTGACCGTGTGCAGGGCACCACCCCACTCTGCGCTCTGCTCCCCCATGGAAAGACACAGAGCAGCGTGCTTGTCCTCTGTGTGTCTCAAGGCTGCCTTAGATCCCGTGAGAGGTGGATCTTAAAGACCCCGTGGATGACGTAGAGCGAGATGCTATACTAGGCTATTACTCTGGGGTACCCCCTGCTTGTCCAGGGCCTGGCTCCACCTTGGCTCAGGGGGTCGGGCCCAGGCTTGCAGCTGGAGCCTGTGCCTGCCCGAGGGCTCACGTAGCTCTGGCAAGAGGAGTGTGTGGACCCTGGGCCCGGCCCACCATATGAAGTGTCAGTAACATTGCCCAGAGGGCCTCGGGGCCCATGACATCATGGACAGCCTTTTCCATGTCGGAGCTCACAGAGCTAAGGCCATTTTAAAAAATAGTACTGCCTTTTTTCCTTTCTTTCTTTTTCCATTTTGGCTAAGGCATGGAATGTGAAAGCAGCTAAATTACTGCAGGAAGGGATAGAGGCTGGGCTCAGAGACTGGCTCTGCTTTCTGGGGCCCTAAGAACAATGGCAAACCTGGGAGGTCTGGCCCCTGCTCCCTCATGCCCATGTTGAGCCCACCCCAGCCTCCCCTGACAGGACCAAGGGGGTGGCAGTAATGGTCTGACTCTGGTTCCCAGATGACCTTTCTGAACCTCAGCTTGCCATTTGTGATGGACTGCATGTTCGTATTCACCCCCCTCCCCCCCCAATTCATATGTTTAGTCCCCACCCCCCAGCATGATGGTATGTGGGGTAGGGCCTTTGGGAGGTAATTAGATGAGGTCATGAAGGTGGGCCCCCATGATGAGATTCGTGTCTTTACAGGAGGAAGAGAGATCAGAGCTCGCTCTCTCTGTCTCTCTCTCCGTGTGTGCACGAAGACATCACGTGATCACACAATGAGATGGTGGCCATCTGCAGGTGGGGAAGTAGGCCCTCACCAAGAACCAATCTGTCAGCACCTTGATCTTGGACTTCCCAGCATGCAGAACTGTGAGGAGTATAAATGTGTGCTGTTGAAGCCATCCGGTCTATGGTGTTTGTTATAGCAGCCCGAGTGGACAAACATACATCTGTGCACAAGGATAATAATCCCTCCCCTAACTATTGCTGATAAGAATAAGATGCAACCACAGCTAACCATTCATTGTATCATGCACTCATTCAGTCAATGGCGTTATGGAACGCCTATGTAACAGGCACTGTTTAGGAGCCAGGGGACAGCCGGGGGCAAAGCAGACAGAGACCCCTGCCCTCAAGGAGCTGAACTCTCATAGGGGAAGACAGACAGTAACCAGAGGAAGAAGTGAAGGATACAGTCTGTCCGATGGAGGATGGTGAGCGCTGTGGAGGTAAAGTTCACCTGGAGGGAGCATCAGAGTGTTAGCAAGGCCCTTCTGCACTTTTAAATAGAGTGGTCTGCACAAGTGACCCTGAGGAGGAGGCCTTTGGGGATGCTACAGGAGGCGAGAGGAGGCCATGGGCCACTTGGGGGAAGGACATCCCCAGCCATGAAAGGACCCTGGTGATGGTGGGAAGCAGCTTGAAATGACCTCCAGGTGTGTCTCCTGCGCCTCAAAAGAACCTCAGCTCCATTGTGGGTGCAGGTGGGCTCTGAGCCGTTAAGGGCCTAGCTAGAGGGGGTACAGTCTCATCTTACCTGTTCGGCCTTTGCTGAACCGCTCTTTCATGTCAGGCTCCAGACGATGCCCGGGGAGGGGCCAGAGAGAACCCAGACATGCTGCCTAACCAAGCACACTGCGTGTCGGAAGCCCGAGGCTCCAGTCTTGGCTCTGCTGCTGACTGGCTATGGGACATCAGGTGGGTGACGGGGTTTCTTTCTGGGTTGATGAGAATGTTCTAGAATTAGATAGTGGTGATGGTTGCACAACTTTGCGGCTATACTAAAATCCACTGAATTGCACACCTAAGAAATAACAATAACAACAAAAGAAAGATGGTTGATTGGACAAGAGGACCTCTAAAAGAAGGAACACCAATATTTTTTGTGCCTACAATACCCCAGGGCTTGCACTTGGCATGTTATCTCACAATCTCTAGGGTTCCTTCTGGTTTGGACTTCTTGGGATCTGCCACGATGCTATTCACATTGTGATCGCTCCTCAGTAAATCCAGCTGGAGCCCCTCCTTGGGGCCAATTAGGCCCCAAGCTAGTCTAGAGGCTGGGGAAGAGAAGGGACGGGCGCACAGGCTCTCCCTGGCAGAGCTCAGAGCCCGTGGAAGAAATCAGAAGTGCACCTTGTACCCAGAAAGTTATTCTTTTGAGGACTAACTTCCTTTCCTTTCCTCATATAGGAAAGAACCCCAAATTACAGGATGGCACACAAATTACGGGGGGCCCTGGGAGCTGATTTATTCACTGAAGGGGTCTTTGGCTGGGTGTTCAGGATACAACAGTGGGCAAGTCAGACCCAGGCCTGCCCTTAGCAAGGGAGACAGACTTTTAAACAAACACACAATGAAGAATTTCTTTCATGACTGTGATTATCATCGGTGCTGGGGAGAAAAGCAGGGGATATTGAAGGCCCTGGCGTGGCTGGAGCTGAGTTCAGAGGGCAAGGAGAAACAATAAAGGGGTGTGGAGAGCTGGTGGTGATGGCCTAGAGCGGGCTGTTCCAGACCATGCCGAGGCCCTAGGTGTGTGCAGAGGAAGGCCAGTGTGGATGAAGGGAGCTGGGGGGCAGCTGCAGCAGGAACAGGCCTAGAGGCTGGGGGCCATGCCTCTCTGTGTACCCTTGCTGTCCCCACTCACTCTCCAGTGTCCTGGTTCGGAGAAGAAACTACAGCCATGCTCCTTGCAGGCCGCATTAAAGGGTCGGTGCTAAGAACAACCAGTGTTCCCAGAAGGCCTGGTCATGGCTCCCTCCCTCCCGGCCCCTGAGCCTGCTGCTCTGCACGTCCAGGAGCAAGGGCCTGCCAGCCTCAGCAGCCACAGGGGTTATCTGAGCTGGACGATGTGCTAAGAGCCCTGCTTGGCAGCCCCCTAGCCATCCGGCCCCGCCACCCTCCTCCCAGGCGGACTCCGCACAGCCCACCCCCCCACCACGCCAGCTTCCCCACTTCAATACCTTGAGGTGAGAGCTTTTCCACCAGGTCTCAGGCCAAACATGGTTCTTGGCTCCAGGTTCGGTGAGCTGGTTCCCGGCCATCCCTGCCCTCCGCTGCTCCCCGATGACCCACTCCAGGCCTCGGCTGCAGCCTCACGCTCTTTCCACTCTTGTTTTTTATTTTTTTAAATTTTTTGTCTCTCTTTATTTTCCTCCCCGGGTGACTCTCCCCAAGCCGGACCTCTTTGTATCCTGCCCTCTTTCTTTCTTTCCTCCCTTTTCTCCAGGGTAGCTAGGGCATGAAAGGAAAAGCATGTGCTGTAGGACAGATGGAACAGGGCTCAAAGCCTAGCTCTGTCACCTGTCATCTGGGGCAGATGTATCCTTCTCTCGGAGCCAGTTTCAGGTTCTGTGCAATGGGGATGATCCTAATTCCGGTTCCTCTGGGCGGTTGTGAGCTGAGATGAACGTCACACTGTGCCTCCGGGGAACAGTATGTGCTCCACTAATGGTAGTTTCTTCTTGCCCTCCGCACATTCTTCTCCCTGAGCATCTGCATGTTTTGCTCACTTCACCACAAAGTAAGACACAGAAGGCCCAGCCCCCCACCCCCCCACCCCCACTGGACCCCAACCACCTTGCTCTCTCTCGCACAGCGCCATCACCCCCAGACTGAGCGCAGCCAACAGCATCAGGACACGTGCAGCCTGCTCCCTGCTAGCCCTGCGGCTCCGAGGCCTCCCTGGATGCCCTAGCTGGGCCTCTCTGCCATGGGGCTCCCGAGGGGGACAAGGGAGGTGTCTTCTGAGTTGTGCTATGACACAGGCACCAGAGTTTTCGGTGTTCCACCGACCTAAGAACAAGAGAGGCAGCCTTTCAACATGCCCCCACCCCCTACAGACTTCTTACTGCTCCTCCCCCAACATCGCCCCCGACACTTTGTAGCTTCCAAAACATTGCTTGTGTCCTTGACCCCACTTGGAACCCCCTGCTGCTTCCTCCTTCTCATTTTGAGCCTTATACCAGCTCTAGGGCTTAGATGGGACAGAAGAGGAACTGAGGCTCAGGGATATCCAGATGTTGGTATTTTTTACAACGAGAATGTGTTCAGGGGCACCTGGCTGGATCAGTTGGCAGAGCATACCACTCTTGATCTCAGGGTCATGAATTCAGGCCCCATGTTGGGTGTGGTGCCTACTCAAAGAAATAAAAATTAAAAAAGAGAGAATGTGTTCAGTATAACATATTGTACTATTTTTTTTTTAAAGATTTATTTATTTGAGAGAGAGAGAGAGAGACAGCATGAGCAGGAGGGGCAAAGAGAATCTCAAGGAGACTCCAAGCCCAGTGCAGAGCCCTACATGGGTCCTGATCCCAGGACCCTGAGATCATGATCTGAACCGAAACCAAGAGTTGAATGCCCAACCAACTGCATCACCCAAGTACCCCTTGTGCTTTTCCTTAAAAGACAAAATAAAGTAGTTGCCTGGGGTTATACTGGATCCAGTCCACAGGATTCCACATTTCTCATTTGTTCTCCTCCCTTTTCCACACTACTCGTCACATAGTTGTGACTATGCAGACCTTATTGTAACTTACTTCTTGGATGTCACTTAAAAGGTAATTATGTAAATAAACCCATACATTTATGGTCAATTAATTTTTAATAAGAGAGCCAAGACAATTCAAGGGAGAAAAAACAGTCTTTTAAATAAATGGTGCCGGACAATTGGATATCCACATGCAAAAGCATGAAGTTGGACCCCTACCTCACACCATTTACAAAGATTAACGCAAAATGGATCAAAGACCTAAGAGCGAAAGCCAGAAAACCCTTAGAAGACCACACAGGTGTGCATCTTTGCGGCCTTGGATAAGACAATAATTTCTTAGATATACACCAAAAACACAAGCAAACAAAGGAAAAGATAGGGAAACTGGACTTTACAATAATTTTTAAAATTTGTCCTGCAAAAGACACTACCAAGAAAGTAAAAAGACAACCTACATAATGGGAGAAAATACTTGCAAGTAATGTATCCAGTAAAGATATAACATCCTAGTCTCCAGTGTATATAAAGAACTCCTACAATTCAACAATAATTTTTTTTTGAATGATAACCCAATTTTTTAAATGAGCAAAAGATTTGAATAAATATTTCTCCAAAGGAGATCTACAAATGGCCAACAAGCACAGGAAAAATGCTAAACATCATTAGTTACTGGGGAAATGCAAATCACAACCACAATGAGAAACCACTTCATATTCACTAGGATGGCCAAAATAAGAAAGTTAGAAAACAGTAAGTGCTGCTGAGGATGTGGAAAACTGGAACCTTCATACCCTGTGGGAAGACATGTAAAATGGTGCAGCCGCTGTGGAAAACAATTTGGCAATTCACCAAAAGTTATATAGAGTCACCCCATAATCCAGCAATTCTACTCCTAGGTATATATGCAAGAGAATTGAAAGCATATATTTCATACAAAGATTGTACATGACCATTCTTAGCAGCATTATTCATGATAGCCAAAAAGTGGAAACAACCCAAATGTCCATTAACTGATGAATGGATAAACAAAATGGGATATAGCCATACGATGATATATTATCCAGTTATAAGAAGAGATGAAGAAGTACTGATATATGCCAAAACATGGATGAACTTGAAAATGAACTTGAAATGTCTGGAATAGGAAAATCTATAGAAACAAAAAGGGAATTAGCAGTTGCTAGGGGCTGAGGCAGTGAGTGGAATGGGGAGTGATCAGTGTGGGATTTCTTTTAGGGGTAATGGAAATGTTCTGAAATTAGTGGGGATGGTTGCATACTAAAAACCACTGAACCGTACACTTTAAAAGGGTGAAGGTATATCTCAATGATATGTTTTTGTGTTTTTTTTTAAGTAGTTTGGTAGATCTGGAGAGGATCTTGCAGGACATTGCACCCAATATCCACCTCCCACTCCCACCCCTGCCCATGTGAAAAGTAGGGAAATTATAGGCCAGCAAGGGGAAGGAACACACAGCAAGTCTGAGACAGAGTAGGGATAGAACCCAGAACTATACTCTCTCCTCTCTCTCCTACCCAGATTGTTAGTTCCTGGAGGACAAGAACTTTTATTACACTTCTATTAATCCTGTACCTCCTATCACAATGGCATAGCGCATCGCAGAAATAAGAGTCAGGACGGCTCCTACTGCAAGAGCCTAAAGACCCACTTTCTAGGAGCCTAAGGAACATGGATTCCCTGGCCCACACACCTGGGAAGGACAAGGGTGCGGTCAGGGACTCAAATGACTTCCCCCACTCCCCTCCCTGTTTCTTCTCTTCCTTCCTCATTCTCCTGGTCTTCCTCACAAGGCAGGGAATCTGGTTGCTGGAATCATACCTTTTAGAGCTTGCATTCCAAAGGGGAGCTAAGTGCTCCCTCCCAGAACCTATTTATGCAAATTGAGGACAACAGCTCTGTTTGGTCCAGTTGGGTCATATAATATGGCTAGGAAGATGGAATTCTCCAAAAGGCCAGGCCTTCTAGCAGATTACTGGTCTCTGTGACTATTTGCTAGAAACTCAGAAAGTGGGAGGATGGCAAGGGAGGGGTGCTTTTACCATCGGAAGTGGAAGGGAGATGGGGCACCTGGGTGGCTCAGTCAGTTGAGCATGTGCCTTCGGCTCGGGTTGTGATCCTGGGGCCCTGGAATTGAGCCCCTCATCCATAGGGCTCCCTGCTCAGCAGGGAGTCTGCTTCTCCCTCTCCCTCTGCCCCTCCCTGCCCCTCGTGTGCATGCGCACTCTCTCTCTCAAATAAATAAATAAATAAATAAATAAATAAATAAATAAATAACATCTTTGGGGAAAAAAAGGAAGTGGGAGGGAGGTTGGGCAGTCAAACACACTCAGCCACCCCCTTCCTTAAGGGCCCAGTGTGGGAGGATCTAAGAGCCAGAGGAGAAGGCAGTCAGTTTTTAGATGCAGAATGACCTGGGCTGTAAGTCCCAGCTTTTGACTTTCTGGCTATGTGTAGGAGGGCATGTGACACCCCCCCCCCCAAACCCCTCTCAGCTTCTGTTTTCTGGCCTGCTGAGAACAGTGACTCCCAGCCTATAGAGTTGTAAATATTTGTGATAGGGAACAGAGAGCCAGTCACCCAGTAGAGGCAATGCTAAGGGCAGTTAGCATTGTTATTGATGCTTTGGTTGATCATCAGCCTTGGGTCAGGAGCTGGGGATTCAGAGAAGATGCTTTAGACAATGGGAACTTCCCAAGGCCTGGATCTCTGGCCCAGGGCTGAGGGGGCAGCAGTGAAAGGGACCACTCCTCCCTGAGTAAGGATCATATAAGGTGTCATACCTATGGGGCATGACTCAGGGTGAGCCCAGTGCTGCCCCAACCTGCTGGTGACCTTGGCTTGGTGACCTGCTCTTTCTGAGCTCAGTGTCCCCTGAACCAGAGAGCACTGCTCTGGACGAGTGCTCAGGGTTCCTCCTCATCTAAGGCTACTATGACTTCACAAGTGTCACCTTCTGAAGTGGCCCGGACACCCCATTCTATACAGGGACCGAGTAGCCCTCACTACAGAATTGAGCTCTGCTCTTGGCAACGCCCTGTGCTGGGCATGGGGACTCAGATGACTCTGACCAGGCCCTGCGGCCTACTAGATGAATAGACATGGTCACCTAATGAGGGAAGCTCGGGTCACTGACTCTGTGTGACCTTGGGGAAGTCACCACCTTGCTCTGGAGCTCCCTTCTGCCCTATTTGTAAGGGAAAGAGTTAACCAGGGCAATGACAGCCTGTGGCCAGGCCCACAGCCCCATCTGGTCCCAAAGAGATGACTGGGTAGCCCATCCCCCATACCTCAGCCTCCAGGTCTAGTGACATCATTTCCAATCCTCTGTTTCCCCGGCAACTGGGGTGCTGGCTGAGGCTCCCCAGGGGCCCAGACCGTCTGGATTTCCTTACATATAACTGTACCTTGTCCACATTTTCACAATTAAATTGTCAGTTTAGGTTAAGTGTTGTCTGCTGACAGCTGTCAACCTCTCTCTGGCTCCCCTCACTCTTCACCCAGAGCAGGTAAGTGAGAACATCTTGCCCAGTCCCTTAGTGCTGTGGAAAGAGGCTAGGATGGGAGTGGGAGGCAGGAGGTCCAGCTTCCTGCCCGGTTCTGCTGTACATTTGCTGTTGGTCGTGGGCAAGTCACTCGCCGTCTCTGGGCCTAGGTTTCCCCATCTTCTTTTTTTTTTTAAAGATTTTATTTATTTATTTGAGAGAGAGAGAATGAGAGAGAACACATGAGAGGGGATAGGGTCAGAGGGCAAAGCAGACTCCCTGCCGAGCAGGGAGCCCCATGCGGGACTCGATCCCGGGACTCCAGGATCATGACCTGAGCCGAAGGCAGTCGCTTAACCAACTGAAGCCACCCAGGTGCCTGGTTTCCCCATCTTAAAAAACAGAATCATCTCTGCTCAGCCTCCCTCCCTCCCTCCCAAGGCAGCTACAAGTCTCAAAGGAGCCCATAACTGCGGCAAGGCTTAAAAAACTGTAAAGCTCAGCTTGGAGGCCGGGATGGTTCGTAAACTGAGCAAGCAGATCTTGAAAGGGACTTCTCTGAGTCCCCACCAGAGAAATGGGTAAGATTAGTTCTCCTCTGGTCTACCCTGCATCCCTCTGGCTGCAGACCTAGGTCAGGTGTTCTCTGGCTTCTCTCACAACCTGCTCCCAGACTGAATAGGCAGAAGAGGTGGCTCTTCCCAACAGGTCCTGGCCAGAGGGTCGAGGGCCCTGCTTCTCATGACAGGCACACACATGCTGAGTGGCCAGGCTCTCCCTCCCCATGATGCACTTAAGCACCCCCTGCTCTCACCCCAACTGTCCCCCTCTCAGGCTCCCAGAAAATCTCTCTCACCTCCCCTCCCGACCCCAATCCCCCTAAGATCTGCCCAGACTTGAGTCCCACACCTGACCTCAAACCTCCTGCTTCAGACCTCCTCCAGGCTGCCCTCCGCAAAGCCCACGCTTCTTAGCCCAGCACTCAAGGTCCTCCCTGGCATGGGCCTGTCCTCCCCGGTTATTTTCCTTCCTGCTGCCCTCAGTGCCGGCAGCCCTGAGCCCCTGACTTATCCTTCCCTGAAACCAAACTTCTCCCTCTTGTCTTTGCTTCAGCTGTTCCCACTGCTGGGAATGCCCCCACCCCCAATCCCCAGCCACCTGACAATTCCTTCCCGACCTGCACATTATTTATATAGACATGAATGCTAAGTACAAATGAGCTCTCCATCTGGAACTGTTTATGTACCTGGCAGAAAAGGAACTAACCTTTATCAAGGACTGATTGCGTGCAGAGCCTTTTACATATATCATCTCTTTAAGCCCCATGGCAACCCTAGGCAGTACATTTCACTAGTCCTATTTTCCAGATGAGATGACTGAGGCTCAGAGACAGAAAGTGTCTTATCCAAGGCCATAGAGAGGTGGGGTTGGGGTCAAAACCCCAAACTGCATGATCCCAGAACCCATGCTTGTTTGGGGCCCTGGTGGAAACACTTCCTTAAGGGTCTCGGGTGGCTGGCCTTCTGTGTGCATGGAAATGCTTGCTATTAAGGGAGGTTCTGCAAACACCAGGGACCACTGTGATATACCTAAGGCCGTCCTATGGAAGAGCGGATGCAGGAAGAGAAGCAGGGACACCAGAGGAGTCAAAGGTCTCTGCTCTAGATGGAGGAGAACCTTCTCCCAGGGAGTGCTCTCTCATCAGGGAAGAGGTTGTCCTGGAGGGAGGGAGCTCCCTTCCCTGCGGGTTTGTGAGCGGAGGCTGGGTGAGGCCATTCACTCACTCACTTGGCAACTTTGGCACAGCCCCTGTTGGTTGGTCTTGCGGGAGCACCAGGGATGCCCCGTGGGCCAGACAGAGCCGGTCCCTGACCACAGGATGTTCCCAGAGCAATGGAGACATTCACAGGGGGCTCCAGGGGCCAGAACTTCAGAGACACGCCCAGGTGAATGGTCCGACTCTAGATTCCCAAATGACCTGAGACAAAAGCACATTTTTAGCTTTTTCACGAGCGAAGCCCGGTCACTTCAGGTGTCACTCGCCAGGTGACAAACCATGTCAAAATGTAGTGGCTGACAGGAAGAGCTGACTGATTCTCCTGATCCTGCGGGCTGCCCGGCCCGGCCCGGCGCTCCCAGTGGGCTCGCCCGGACAGCTGCATTTGGCTGGTGGGTCAGCCGGACCTGGGTTCTGCCAGGCTGGCTGGTCCAGGCTGGCCTCTCTCCGTGTGGCCCCAGGGCCTCCCTCTTAGTTTGTAGCTCTGGCCAGACTTCTGACGTGCAGTTGGGCTGGGCTCCGGGGGGTGCGCGCACAAGCTGCAAGGCCCCTGGCATCTGGGCCTCAGAACACGCACAGCTTCACTTCTGTCACACGCGTGGGTCCCAGCGAGCCACGAGGTCAGCCCGGAGGCAGAGGTGGGGAAATAAACTTCACCTCTGTATGGAGTCACATTTCGAAGGGGGCTGTGTGTCCCGGGATAAGAGGAATTGGTGCCGGGGCGCCTGGGTGGCTCAGTCGTTAAGCGTCTGCCTTCGGCTCAGGTCACGATCCCAGAGTCCTGGGATCGAGTCCTGGGATCGAGTCCCACATCGGGCTCCCTGCTCGGTGGGAAGCCTGCTTCTCCCTCTCCCACTCCCCCTGCTTGTGTTCCCTCTCTGCTCGTCTCTCTCTCTGTCAAATAAATAAATAAAATCTTTAAAAAAAAAAAAAAAGAGGAATTGGTGCCTGGTGCCGTTCAAAACTACCTCACTGGCCTTCCCAGAAAGAGTTCAGACCAGTGACAATAATAATACTCTGCCCAGACCCCTGTTCACCTGCCTTCCCAGGAATACCTTCTAGAAAGCACCCTCGAGCTGGAAATAGCACCCTTCGGTCTCATAGTGTGCACCGTGTCCATGGTTCATCCTTTGCCACAGGTTAAGAGTCAAGGAGATCCAAGACCCAGGTTCTGAAGCTGGAAAAGCCCACAGAGGTTAACCCCCTCTATATATATAACCCCCTAGTATAACCCCCTCACAGATGGGGTGCCCGGGGCTCAGAAAGGGCAAAACAATTATCTGCTATCACCCAGCAAACTACTGACAGTGTTAAGGCCTACTTCCAGGTCACCTGTCTCCCCATCCAGCGCTCCCGGAAATAGCCGATTCGCCCCAGCAGCTCCACCAAGGCCTTGGCCCCAAGGGAGGGAAGCTGAGGTGGGTGGAGGGGCCAGTAGAGGCCGGCATGATGAACAGAACTAGAACTGTAGCTTCGCCCACCCCATGTCCTTTCAGCCTGGGTGCCCCCCGCCCCAGCAGGCTGTGTGCAGGGGTGGGGGACGGAAAGGTGTGTGGTCCTGACCAATGGCAGTCAGGCAGGGGCTGAGAAGCCTGTGGACAGGAAGCCCCCAGCACGTCTGGGCGATCAGAGAACCAGAATCACCGGGGGTAACTGCGGAGAAGGAAAATATACTAACATCTAGAGCAAGCAGCAGCCCAGAGCATGGCCGCCCAGCCTAGATCAGAGCCTCCTCCCCCTGAAGGGGAGCTTGCAACCCAGGCGGCCCAGCTCCCTTGAGGAGCCCCTGGACAGAAGGAAGAAGGAGGGAAAGGGAAGGGGTGAGTTCAGCTGGTCCTAAAGATGAAAAAAGCTTTTTCTCACAAGTGTCTCTGAGAATCCCAGAATGTCTGAGGTGGTAAACTACTCCCCTTATACAAATGGGGAGCCTGGGGTACAGGGAGGGGCAGACTCTTGCCCCGGGCCTCCCTTGACTCTGAATCCAGGGCTTTGCCTCCACTTCATGCCTCCCCTCACCTCCCAGGGCAGGGTTTTCAGCCCTAGCTAATGCCTGGGTCTTGATTCACAAGAGAGAGCTGAGTATGGGGGGTGGGGGGGGTGGGCAGGAGGGCTCAGGGTTGTGCTTCAGGAATTCTGGGACTTTCTCCTGGATTCCCTCAACTCCATCCAGACAGTGGGAAGTCAGGATCTTCGCATTCGATTCAATAGGCGCCATCAGCTATAGTGCGCACTGAGCCAGAAAGATCCACGTTCAGATATCAGCTCCAACACTTGCCAGCCCCACCCTTTTGAGCCTCAGCTTCCATATCTATGAAATGGGGATACTAATCCCATCTTGGAGGATATAGATTTGATGGGATTGCATTATTCCCACTTTATGGATGAGGAAACTAACACTCGGGGAGTTTAAGCAACTTGCTCAAGATCACACTGTTAAAAAATAAAATAGGGCAAAATCACTATTGGAGCCCAAGTGTGTGTGACTCCAAAATGCTTTCTGTTTCTACTCTAGCTGGGAGCCAGAAGGAGATTTCTGGCTGAAGGACCGCTTATGCAAATGTTTGCAGGCAACTCATTTAGCTTCTCTCTAAGCAGAAAGACCCAGAGGAGGGTGCATCCTAACTGGACAGAGGCCACCTGGAATGGCTCTGACTGTGGTGGCCAGAGTGCCTTGGGGTGGGAGAGCTAAGGGCAGTCTGAATGCCTCTTAGGTGGAGCAGCCTTGTCTCTCCCCGCCCCCTTTCTAGACACCCCACCCAAAGCCCCATTACCTTCCTGCAGCTTTTATAACCCCTAGCCTCCCACAGCTTTTACTGACCCTAATGCTCTGGGAGAGGAGATGGGGGTGTCCCAGCCTGTGTTCACAAGGACATTCCTATGACTCTCTGCAGGAGTATATGTGCATTTGGTGTGGCACTCTTGGAAGCTGCGTGTGCATCCTCACTGTGTGCAAGGAAGCACATGTGTGTGCACGAACTGGATGGGGGCAGTCATGTGTTCGGCCTCATCTTGAAGATGTATATGGCCATTTCCCCTGTATCTGCTACTGAGTGTGTGTGGGCATATGGTGTGTGCGAGTATCTCCCGAGTGTGTTGTGACCATTTGTGGGGTGATATGTCCCAGCCCTGTGTGTCACGTGCAGAGGGTGTTTGTATGGCCAAAAGCCTGCGGTGGGCTCTGTGGGCCCAGATGTGTGTGTAGGTGGCAGTACCTGCAGCCAGGGTGGGGCAGCCTATGGGGGCCACTTGGTGGACGGCTGCAGAGAATGGACAAAAGTGTACCAGGTGTTTTAGGGACCTGAGGCAAGCCCCTTGTCACTAAGTCTATATCTCTCTTCTACTAATGAACTAGATTATCCTTGAGATTATGCTTGGGACTGAGGCCCCTGGCATTGGGGCAAACAGAAGCCATGGAAACCTCAGCACCTGACTCAGCAAGTTAGAAATGGGAGAGGGGGGTGTACCGTCAGCCAGAAAGGCCAAGGGGTGTGTGCGGAGAGGGATGGGCACTCACCTAACCAGTCCCAGGGGAGTTGCCTCAGAAACACAGCCCTAGCCCCAGGCGGGTTCCGTGCTGGATGGGAAGCACCTCTGTAGTCCTAACTAGTTTCTAAAACCCAGTTATCCGCTGGTACCCCTCCCCCCCCCCCCGGGGACAGGAGGCAAGATGTCCAGAAAACTCCCCACAGTCACCCCAGAGGCTGGACCGCCTGCCTTCTTGGGCTTCAGGTTTACAGCGCGCTTCACAGGGCAGCGCGCTCTCGCTCCTTTTCTCCGCAGAAAGCTTGGGATGGCGGATCCCTTCTCCAGAACTGGAACCAGAGGACTAGAGAGGTGACCCTTCGAAGGACGTCCTGGGACGCCAACGCAGTCCTCGGGACCCCCGACGCCTCAAGTAACCGAGCTGCAAGACGAGCACCTCGTGATACCCGCCGGGCTCCAGGCTGAGACCCAAGCGGGACTTCCCTGTGAGCCTGGCTTCCTCCTCTGTCCAAGAAGACTGGCTGAGGTTCCTTGCTCGGCTGGCTGCGAGCTTTAGAGACCTGCCCTACCTGGGCCGCACGCACCGCAGGTCCGCAGTAGGCTGGCAGCAGGCACGCTTATTAAACACCGGCTACAGTTAAGAAGTCCTCCCCTTTGTAACTCAACAGGGTGCGAAGTCGTCTGTGCCGCCGGCGCCGCGGGTCCGTGGCGTCCGCGGGGACCCCGCCCCCGCCCCCCGCGCGCGGCCCGAGCCACCCGGTGGGGTTTCGGCGCGCTGACGTGGGCGGATCAAAGCGACTGCCCGCGCCTTATAAAGCAGAGTGCGCAGCCCGCGCCGGAGACCGTGCGGCGCGAGGAAGAGAGCTCGGGCGAGCGGGCGAGCGCAGGCCCCGACAGCCCGGCGCAGCCCCCCGCAGCCTGAGTCCGCGCTACAGGCGGTCCTCGCGGAACCGGAGCCGGCCGCCGTGCGCCGGGATCCCGGGCGTCCTTCTGCGGCCGCTGCGCGAAGAGGGCGCCCTCGCCGCCTGCCCAGCCCGGAGAGCGCTCGGGGCCGCTGGGGGCCGCGCTAGCCGCTCCACCGCCGGCCGGGGCAGCGGGGCGCTCAGGGCGCGCCCGACGAGCGCCCCAGGAGGTGAGCAGTGGCCGCGGGCAGCGCGCCGGTGCTCAGGGGGGACCTGCTAGGGCGGGGGCGTCCGAGTCCGAGGGGGACGGCGCGACCCCGGAGGGCGCCGACTCGCGGGTAAGCACATCAAGTCCTCCTCCACACCTCCTCTGTGCGGTTCTCCGAGGAATCCCCTGGAGGAGCGCAGCCGCGGGGGCCTGGGGGGCGCAGGCTTTCCCCGCCCGTATGCTGTAGGTGGGTTGTGCCGATTGTGCGGGCCGCTGCCAGCCTTCCCGGCCCCGTTCCCCCGATTCGACCCTCTTCCTCCCACTCGGCCCGCGAATGAGGTCATGCCCGAGCCATCCCGGGGGTGGGGGACTTGGATCGTGCGGCTGGGCAAGAGGGTGTGTGTGGCGGGGCGGGAGAGGGTGGCCAAAGGCAGAGACCTACGGCAGCTCGTACCAATTGGGGGTGGGGTGGAGATGGGGGCGGACGCCTCGCTTTGAGACCGACTCCCCGAGGCGGCGGGGAAGGGGGAGAACTGGGACTTTGTTTACAGACCTGAGCTCCAGGCTGGGGGGTGGGGAGGAGGAGAGTCCGGTCCCGGGACCGGAGGCACATCTGGAGCTGCCGCGAACATCTGGCTGAGCTCTCGCACGAGCCCACACCCCCCACCTCCTGGTGCTGAGGCATCTCCGTGACCCTGAGGGTCCTTAGGCTCTCAGGGTCCGGCTCCAGAGGGGTGGCAGGAGGTGCCCCGCGTTCTCCCACCCCACCCTTCCCATTTCCAAAATAACCCGTCTCGCGGGTGACCCGGCGCATAGTTCGCAGCCTAGCAGACAGATTTCGCAAGCCTCCCGGCTGGGGTCAAAGCCGGGTTGTGGGCCCGGCCTAGTTTCGCGTCGCAGGTAACCTTGAAGCGGTCGCTTGGCGTCACCGGCTCGCAGGGTCCGCTCTGCCAGCTGCGCAGCCCGAGGCTTCAGGCCCGGCCCGAGCCGACCTTGCGCGCGGCGTGGACACTCGGCCCCGAGCGCGGTGCCCGCTCCCGGCCCAGTGCGAGCCCATCCCGGTAGGGGAAGCTCGGCGTGGCTCCGCCGGCTTGTCTCAGAGGGGCGGCCGCCCTAGCGGCGGCGTTTCCAAGGACTTCCAGAGCCCAAGCCTTACAACCACCTGTTGGAGCGGGTTGCTGCTACTGAGCTTACGGAGAACAGCCCGGGAGGCCACTTCTCTCGCCAGCTGCCAGCGGAGCTTGGGCCCTAACCCCAGCGGGGGGAGGAAGGGACAGCTTGTCTCTCCCAAAGACGCTGCGCTTTGACGCGGGACCACTACGCGCCTGGTCCCACGGGAGCTTCCGCGCTGGGGCCTGAAGCAAGGGGTCGAGCAGTTCGGGGCGGACCGCGGCAAGTGGATGTCTTATAGAACGACCAGCGTGGAGAGGGCACTTAGCCTCATCCCATTCCCAGACGAGGACACCGGCGCCCAGGAAGAGGAGGGGACTTGCCCAAAGTCCCACGGCGCCGGAGGCAGCTGCGGATGCCACCTCGAACCCCGGCGTAGCGCCCCCTGGCGGGCCGGGGGCTCCGGGAGGCGAGTGCGCCCTGACTGACCCACAGGGTGCAGGCTGAGGGTGACCCAGCAGCCCGCGCCGCTGTCCTGGACTCTTCTTACACAGGACAGGAATAATCCGCCAGGACTCAGGGGGCCAGGCTCTCTCGGCGACGTGCAGGGGTGGTGGAGTGAGAAGCTCGGGACACCGGGCCTCTCAGAAAAAGCCTGGAGTAGCTGTAGGCCTGGGTCCCCGTTTGCTGTGACCAGGGCGGCCCCTCCTGTCTCTGGGCGAGTTGGGCTGGACACGGATTCCCCGCTGTGAGTCCGCACTCTCCTCTGTCCGCGTGCAGTCCCTTCCTCCTCCCCACTCAGGAATGCAGGGCGCCTGGCGGGAGGTGTGGGGGGGAGAGCCCACATTTCGGGACAGGGTGGGGGCGAAAAGAGACGGTGGCTGGAGTTTTGATCCTCTCCCCTCCCCCCCATATCCAGCCGATACACTTCTCGTCCTCAGGAGTGTGGCAAACTTTCAGGGCCATAAAGACAAAGGTTTTGGATGCAGGCTGGGTGGAAGGAGGGGGGGTGCTCAGTTACACTGAGAACCCCTCTGAGACCCCTAGCCTTGGACTCGGCACGTTTGTAGTGAGCGCCTCCGTGTTAGGCGCCTAGCGAGAGACTGGGAAGGAGGAAAAAGAAACGTAATTCAGGATTTTCTCCCTGCCTTCTGGGTTATGCCGCAAGCCTTCAGAAAACAGTGCGGTTTCAAATCTGTGTGTGTGCTTAAGGCCCACACGTACACGCACACACTACACAGGTATTCGTAACAGTGGAAACTCAGGCAGAGAGGGGAGCTCAAAGACCCGCAGGCTCCTGGGAGACTTGAAAGACTTCGGGAGATGTGGGGTCAAGTCCAGTCCCTTGTTTCATGGAAGGGGAAACAGCGTGGGGGTGGTGGAGGGCTCGCCCAAACTCACAAGGCCAGATGAGAACGCCCCCTTCACGCTCAAGCGCCCCCTGTAAGGCGGGCGCCTCCTTTTCAAACTCCCCGAGCCCTTTAGAAAGGAATCTCTTTCTTTGTCTCTGCTCCTCCCCAGGGGAGAGGGAGAGGGGCTGGAGAGCTGTTTGTCTCCGGGAGAACGCCAGGTGTTGGTAAATTTGGGAGAAGCTGGGAAGGGAGTTAATGAGGTGAGAATGAAGAGAGGGAAGACCAAAAAAAAAAAAAAAAAAAGATGAAGAAGAAAAAGAAAAAAGCCGGAGAAGCGGTCCTGCGACCTGCGGGCGGGCGGGGTAACGGTTGCTCCGCGGCCCCAGGACGCCCCCTGGCGGCCAGAGGCGGCTTCGCGCCGGTCCCGTGAGTACTGCTTAGCCTTGGCCAGGCTGTCCCGCCTGGGCACCAGCAGACACTCCAAAGGCCGGGGCGGGGCGGGGGGGGGGGGGCGCTAGGCGGGGACTTGAAGACTCGGGACCACTGTACAAAGACCTTTGTCATTTCATTTCTCATCCTCCCCTTCACTGATGCCCAGAGCAAGCCCCTATTTCCTAGTCTTCTGACCATCAGCGAACTCACAGGACACCTGGGAGTAGAACACGGGGCATGGACCTGCCTCTCACTGGATAAACGACGCCCTTCCACATCCCCGGGCCTCAGATTTCTCATCTGTGAGATGGGGGCAGTGATGGTACCTATCTCACAGGGTTGCTGGGAGGAGCAAATGCGATCATGAACTTCCTTTATAAAAGGCGAATTGTGTCTGAATCCCAGATCGAATCACAGTTGTGTCCCTAGTTTACAGAGGAGGTAAACTGAGGCCCAGCGGGGAAGGATAATTGCCAAGGCCCTCCCTACTCACTAGTATTTAATATTTTGCAGCTAACGCAGATCCTGGGCCCGCCATCTGCTCGCGCGCGCGTGCCCGGCGTCGGCCCTGATCCCCTTCCTCCTTTCCTTTCCGTCCCTCCCGAGGTCAGTTTGTGCCCGGCTGCTCCCTCTGCCTCGGTCTCTGACCGGCCGTCTCCCTCTCTCTCGGTCTCTGGTCCAGTCGCCCCTTTCCCTGCCCGCCGGCAGCCTGGATCCCAGCCTGGGGCCGCGCTCGGGCGACACCTAATTTGAGCCAGACGCCTGCGGCGTCCCGGGGCTGTGCGGGGCGGGAGGCGACGCCCGCCGCGCGCTCGGCCTCCCGGGCCGGACCCCTCCTTTGTAATTTGAATAAAACGCCCCCCCCCCCGGCGGCCCCCGCCCTGCGCGCCGCCTTAACCCGCCGCCTCCGCTCTCCCCGACTGCAGGCGGTGTGCGCGCAGGACGAGCGGCGGTGGCCGCGCGCGGCGGGACTTCGGTGCAGCTCCTCCAGGGTGCGACCCCCGAGCGCGCGTGCCGCGCGACCATGAGGGCGCGGCCGCGGGTCTGCGAGGCGCTCCTCTTCGCCCTGGCGCTCCAGACCGGCGTGTGCTACGGCATCAAATGGCTGTAAGTGGGGACCTCGCGTCTACGCAGTCGGCCTGTGGGACAGGCGGTTGGGGGCAGCGGCTAATGTGAAGGGGGCACCCTGGGGATCAGGTGAGCGTGCCCAGACCCGGGAGCAGAAGTTGGCTTGGGGGTCCTGGGCAAGTCACTCTTCTTAAGCCTCCTTTTCCTACTCTGTAAAATATTGTCCTTACCTCCCCGAGGGTTGTGAGGCAGGATCGAGACAGGGCGTGAGGAGCGACAGAATTGCCCGGGGCCGTGCGGCTGAGCGTCGCGCAAGACCTCCACAGGGGCGGATGAAAAAAGACAGTGTGGTCAAGGGGCCCAATCAGGAGGGTCTGTGCCCCTGCGCGCCGGCCTGCTCAATATCACGTTTCCTCGTCAGTCCCCTGACCCCTCCACCTGGGTGACCTTGGGCAAGTGTCACTCAACCTCGGGGAGCCTCAGTGTCCTCTGTCAAAGGAGGGAAGGAGTCTCTAGCTCACTCAGATCGGATGAGAAGTGGCTCAGGTGCTTGTGCACATGGGAAGGGTATTCCTTTAGCTAGAAATTATTAATGGACCGGTAGGTGGGAGACAGAGGCTCTCTTCCCTCCTGCAGAAGGGAGTGCGGCTCTGTGCAGGGCTGTGGGCCGTGCAGGGGGGCGGAGAGAGGAGTAACACCCAGCCCCTTCCTGGAGAAGCGGCCCTCCCGGGGCCGGAGGAGAGAAGCCCAGGCTGTAAATAACTCCCAGGAGCTCTAGCAGTGACCAGGGTGGTGGTGTGGGGTCCCCGGGGGGGGGGGGGGGAGGGAGAGACTACGTGGTGAGGGGCACATACCTGGGCCCCCCGGGTGATCTGTGAACCCTGGTGGCCCTAGGTAGGGCCTGAGGAGTCTCTGGGACTTCGGCGGGTGGGGCCAGTGGGGAGGAGGGGACGTCCAGGACCGGACAGGTCTAGAGTTGGGTGTGGAGAGGGAGCCACGAAGATAAGACAGGCAGGGACAGATTATGGGAGCTGGGGAGGGGCTATGAGGAAGGTTCTTGGATTAGCTGCAAGACAGGGCGATTGTGGCTGGGCAGCCGGCAAACAGTCCTGAGTTCACTGGCCCTGCCCCTCCTGGGGCTGAGTTATCGATTAATTGGTGATTCAGAAGGGGGACCCCATCTTGTTTCTAGCATTTCTTGTTTGCAAGAAGCCTGGGCTCAGTGGCTCTTCTCAGCTGCTTCTGATTAGTTTTGTGAGACGTCAGCCACCTTCTACTGCGGGTGCCTGGCACTGTGCCAGCTGGTGGGACCCTCTGATCAGAGCGTCCAAGCCCTCCTTACCCACCACACCATTTCACAGATAAGGCAACTGAGGTCCCGAGCCGGGAATGATTTGCCAAAGAGCACTAGGAGTGTCAGAGGCCAAGAACGAGGCTTGCTCCTAGAGCACTGGGGGGGATGCTGCTACCATTCCCACGCCACAGCAGGAATGCCGAGGCTCTGACAAGTGTGTGGCTTGCACGGGCCCCCATGTGGCATGTGGCCGGGAGGGCCTGGAATAGATGGCTAGCTAAGCCCAACACCCATGCCATCCCCACTGCACAGTTTGGGCTGCTGCAAAAATGGATACAACTCAGTGTCTGCCTTACGGGAGCTCCTCTCCTTGGGGGAGATGGACGTATAAAAATGCAAAGTGGACTTTGGGCTGTGTCCTAGGAGAGGGAGTGTGGGAGCCCAGAGGAGGAGCGGTTAGTCCCATCTAAGGGAGGTGACTTTGGGCTGGGCTTCAAAGGGTAGGTAGGTTTTCGATGGCCAAGGATGGAATGCAAAGCAGGCGTCTCGGCAGGAGGAACAGCAGGGAGGAAAGCAGAGAGGCAGGACAGTGCCCAGTGGGGAAACAGAGAAACCAGGAGTTATAGGAGCCCACTCGTAAATCCTCAGACTCTGTTCCAAGAGCTTTAGTCACTTAAGTTTGATAATACTCTCATGAGGTAGGTGATATTCTTACCACTAGCATTTTACAAATGAGGAAACTAAAGAACAGAGAGGTTCAGTTACTGGTCCAAGGTCACACAGCTAGTGAATGGTGGCTGTGGGATCAGAAACCAGGCAGATGGGCTCCATTCGGCCGAACCCCTTGATAGTGGTTAAACTCTTGCTGGAGCTGAACATACAGGGGGAGACAGGAGTGGAGTTTAAGCATAACAACTGTGTGTGTGTGTGTGTGTCTGTGGCCTTGTTACATGCCAAGCACTGTTCTGAGAGAGAGAGAGAGTGTGCACAAATGGAGGGGGGAGGAGAAGAGGGAGAAGCAGACTCCCCACTGAGCAGGAAGCCCGATGCGGGGCTCGATCCCAGGACCCTGAGATCATGACCTGAGCCGAAGGCAGACGGTTAACTGACTGAGCCACCCAGGTGCCCCTGTTCTGAGCACTTTATGTATATTGTTTCATTTGACTCTCCCGACCAGCATGGGAGGTGGGTTCTGCTGTCACCCCCGTTGAACAGAGCAGGAGATGGAGGCGCGAGGGGCCCCTAACTCACAGGGTGTCACGGTTAGTAGGCAGCAGAGGCAGAATGTGGAGTTAGGGGGTCTGGCTCCGTGGCTTCTTGTTCGCAGGGGGCCATGGGACAGTTGGAAATAGGGAAGTGTACAGTGGGGCCGGGAGGCTGGGGGCTCACCCAGGAGACTCAGCTGTCCCAGGGTTGTCTCCGGGGGTCCTGCTGCCCTGGGCTTCGGAAAGGGAGCTGAAGGTGAAAGGGGCATCTGACACAGAAATTGAAACCAGATGTGGCTCGGTGGCCCAGAATGCCCACCTGTTGGGAACCTGGGCCTCAGCCTGAGCTTTGCCAGTCCATTAGCCACGAGCCATGCCCCAGGCAAATTAATAGCTTCTGCCTCTCTGAGTCTGTTTCCTCATCTCTAAAATGGGACTGAAAGAGCTCTAGCCTGGGATCTGGGATGCCTGAGTTCTGGCTTGGCTCTGCCTGATTGGCTGTGTACACGTCTGGGCAGGCCTTGCCCTTCTCCTGGCTTCGGTGTCCCCGCTTGCACAATGAGATGGGGACACTGAGGCCCAGCAAGGGCCAGTGACTTGCCCAAGGTCGCATGTTGGTTGAGTGACTGAGCTGGAGCTGAAACCCAGGTGTCCGGCCCCGAGCCACTCCCAGGAGAACCCTCGACTCCCAGATGAGAGAGACCTTGGCCACCACAGTGGTATCCTTGGCAAAGGCCTTGCTTGTGAACTCTGTTCCCTTCTGTCCTTTCTTCTACCCTCTCCCCCATGTCCCCATCCCCTGATAAACCAAAATGTTTTCAATTAGGGGTCTGCTGCAGCGAGGTAAGCCAGAGGAGATGTCCAGACAGGTAACTCCCCCGCCTCCTGCCCTAATCCTTGATTACCTCCCCGAGGGGGACTTAGTTAGAAACGGTCATTACCTCTAATTACCAGATGACCGCATTGCTCTTCGAAGGGGTGGAATCCACTGCCCCCTGCTTCCAGATCTCCCGGCCTGTGTGCTGCAGCTGGCCGCTCCATCTGCCCCACTCTCTCCAGCAGTTCCTCGCCCCCCAAGGCTCTCCAGGATGCTTCCTATCTGTCCTCTGCCCTCCTTGGCGGTCCGAGCTTCATCTTGGGGGGTCCTCACTGGGGTTTCCCTCCTAGCACCTCTTCTCACCCCCAGCTGGGGAAGTGGAGGCTGGGTGACTTCAGAGTGGGACAGATGGCTACCTAGAGTGGCCCAGGTCCCCAGGCCAGGAGCACAGAGCGCCCTGAACTTTGGGGCCAAAGCACGTGGCACTCAGGAATTGGTAGTGCTGAGCTCCCCCGGAAAAGCCTGGGCCTTTCTTATCCACTGCTGGGCTGGAGCAGGAACCCAGGGCAAGGACTAGGAAGGCATCCTCACTGCCTGAGTGCCCACTGCGTGCTCCCTGGGGCTGTGCCAGGGATTTTCTCGAATATCTCCTATCACCCTTCCCACTGTGAAACAGAAAACTGGCGCGGAGGGGAAGGAAGAAAGTTGGGCCAGGATGAAGGGCAGAGCGGGCTCGGGACAGGCTGAGTGTGGGCAGCCCCCAGCCCCGCAGAGAGGGGGCCCAGGAAGGAGAGGCCAGGGTCTACGGGAGGATGGCGCTGGTTGAAGGTGGGGCATCCGGGCCCCGGAGTGCCCCTGTACAAAGGGCAGGGGGTAGTCATCTCCCAGGCTGACCCCTCTGTGAGCATGGGATGGGCCGTGAAGCGAGAGGCTCTGCCAGCGGGGGAGTGCCGTGCCTCCGTGGGGTAGTGTGTCCGCGTGTGTGGGTAGTGTTCGCTGGGTGCAGGTGGCGGGCTGTACCGACCAGGAAACAGGCTGCAGGGATGGCATCTGCCTCTCTGTGGCCACACCTCACCCGGTCTAGGCTGTAGGAATCCAGACCAGAGATTCCCTGAGGGGTTCCGGCCTACACGGGCCTCTGGGGCTCAGAGGGCCAGGGAGGAGCGGTTGGCTCAGTGTAGGTCAAGAAACCATGCCTAAGGTCTGCATCCAAATACACCAGACATTTCCCTGCTCGTAGTTTGGAGGGTAGGGACGGGCCAGAGGTAGCAGTGAGGAGAGGGGGCCCTAGATAGCCACGATTGATCTGAGGCTGGGTCGTACCAGCCGGACTGCAGACATCAGGCCAGGCCCACTTGTCCTGGGTCTGCTTTCTCTACTTTGGAGTCGTAGGATGGGTGGGGCACATGGCGGAGAGTGAGAGGCAGGGGGAAACTGACTAATTAGGACTTAATGTAGCTCCTAGTATCCCTCTCAGCCCCTCCAAGACCTCTAGGAGTTCCCGTTTGTAGGTGATGCTCTGAGAGGTGCAGCAATTTGCCCAAGATGAACAGTACATAGAGGGCAGAGCTGGAGCTAGAATCCAGGTCTTTGACTCTCTGGTCCAGGATTCACCCGGCAATAAGCAGAGGCAGTCAATCCCATGTGTGAATGTTCCAGATGTTTTATATGCATTATCTTATTAAAGTCTTGCCCTCACCTTTTGAAGTGGAAATTATCATTTTCCTATAACAGATGAGGACCATGAGGCCCAGAGAAGTTGGGTAACTTACCCTAAGCCTGGGCTCTTCCCTGGGCCAGCCCACGAGCTGGAACATCTGGGTCATTGCCTTATAACTGTGGATGGGTCTGTGTAGCCATTAGACTCGGGGCTCCTTGAGGAAAGGATCTGTGTCGTGTTCATTACCAATGAGTTCAGGAAGAGTTGGTGCTTAGTAAATATTTCTTCCACAAGTAGATCAAGTTCATTTATTCATTTAGGTACAGGAGCAAGGGGAAAGGTATTCCTGGGCAAAGGCATGGTGGTAGGGCAGTCCCCCATCAGAGGAGCCAGGAGTCTGGTATGGCCAGATGTTACAGCACACCAGGGACAAGGACGAGATGCTACAGAGGTCTGGGGGACCTTGACTAAGTGGGCGCAGGTAGGAAAAGACCACCAGGGCAGTGACTGTAGTAGTTTCCCTCCCTGAGCACTGACCAGCTGTGTCAGCCCTGGGCAGAGCACATGAGGCCCACCGAGTTACTCCCCCAGGTAGTGCTGAGAGGTTGCTGGCCTAGGAGAGGCCAAGTGACTTGCTCAAGGTCACAAGGGAGAACAACAGACCCAGGAGTCTACCCCAGCCTGTGCTGTTCTTTAGCACGTTGCTATGTCCCTTGGGATCTCAGGTGGGGGGTTCTGGGATCTTGGCCTCACTAGGTCTCAGCCCTGACCCTGGATGAGGACTGTGGTGCTCGTAGCAAGCGGGGGGGGGGGGGGGGGGGGGGGGGCGGCAGCACTGTGGCTGCAGTTTGGCCCATCCCCCCCTTCCCCGTCATGCTTCCTCTAGAGTTTCTGCTGGCCTGCTGAGGGCCAGCTGGGTCTGGGGCAGGGGATGAGTCTGTGCAGAACCCTTTAAGGCTCTTGGGGTCCCTGTAGCCTGCACTTAGAGTAGGTGCTGCCTGATGCAGCCTGCTCCTTGGAGAAGGCTCTGGGAGAAACGTGCATCCAGGATGTACCCCTGGTCCTGGAGCCTTGCAACCCCAGTACCTAGAGCCAGGATCTGGGAAGCTCCTCGGTGTTATAACGTTACCAGGGTTCATAGAGACCCTCAGGCCAACATTTCCCAAAGCATGGATGAGGTCAGCGTTTCTCAAACAAAGGGCTTTTTGCTTAGCCACCTCCTGAGTTAAACAGAACCAAGCCTGTTGCTTTGCTGTGTGGGACTTCTCAGGCAGGGCCTTTAAAATGTGAATGTGCTTCAATTACTCTCCAAAGGGGGACAGAGTATATCAGGTTCCCCAGATGTGCTTATGCATGGATCCCGTTTTTCAGAGTATCTCACTGGAACCGATTCTGGGAAATAGAGTTTACAGGTACAGACACTGAAGCCCAGAAGAGGACAGTGATTTATCTAAGGGCACACAGCAAGTTCATGGCCAAGTCTAATTTATCACAAAATTGAGTGGCTCCTTAATCCTTTAATAAATTCTTTGCATGTGTGTGGGATTTTACAGCCCAATAAATGACTTTAGTAATTACACGAAGGGATGTATGGTGAGCTCCTAACTCAGACTGTGCATCTAGTAAGTGCTCAGGTAATGGCATGGATTCTGAGGTGACTGGAACCTAGCACGGAGCGCGGCGTCCGGCACACACAAGGGCTCGGCGTTGGCTGCTGAGTAAGGGGTCCTAATTCACAGCCGTGTGAGAACTAAACAAGGAAGCGGGTGTGAGTGCTTTGTGAGCTGTGAAACTGTTTATTGTTAGGCTGACGATAGTGAAGCAAGCGTAGGTGGGGTGGAGGTCATGATCCTACGTTCTGAATGAGGGCCTGGCCCGGAGAGGGACAGTGATGTGCCCAAGGTCACAGGGAGCTGGAGGGTCTTAGTTCAGTGCATCTTAGCTTCCCAGCTCCTTCCAGCAAAGGCCCCCAAGCCCACTGAGGGAAGGCTGGGACCAGAGGGGCAGGTGCGCCGTGGCCCCTCACGCCGTCTTTCCTCCCACTGGTTGTCGCCCTCCGGTGGTGTGCAGGGCGCTGTCCAAGACCCCGGCGGCCCTGGCGCTGAACCAGACGCAGCACTGCAAGCAGCTGGAGGGGCTGGTGTCTGCGCAGGTGCAGCTCTGCCGCAGCAACCTGGAGCTCATGCGCACCGTCGTGCACGCCGCCCGCGAGGTCACCAAGGCCTGCCGCAGGGCCTTTGCGGACATGCGCTGGAACTGCTCCTCCATCGAGCTTGCCCCCAACTACCTGCTTGACCTGGAGAGAGGTAGGGAGCCGCCGGGGGCTGCCAGGGCCTGCGGAGTGCGCGCGGGTGGGGACGGACGAATTCAGGCGGACGTGTATGTGTGTTTGGACGGGCGGGTGAGTTCATGGCTGGCTGGCTGGATGTTGATGGCTGTGCGATGGGTGGGTGAGTGACTAGGTGGGGGATGGATGGGCGCACAGAGAAGAATACAGGTGTGGATGGATGGGTGGCTGAAGTAGTCACAGACGTGGGTATCCAGGCCTGAACTGATGAGTGAGTGAGCACATAGTGAGTGAATATACCAGTGTAGGGGGAGCACAGATGCATGTGTACCCTGCTGCACGAAGCAAGGGTGGATGCGGCCCAGGAGGCTCTTGGGAGGGGAGGCGGTAACACGAGGGCGGGAGAGCACCCTCCTCGGGCAGACAGGCGGGCACAGGTCATTCTAGACCGACGTGACGGCAGACGCTGTGAGATGCACAGCGGGAGGTAGCGGCCCCGCTGTCCGGAGCAGGTGCCTTCCGGGGTGGCTTTGGGGGTTTCTGATGGGCAGAAGGGCCCCAGCGGGTCTAATGTCTCCCCTGCACGGTAACAGCTAAGGTTTGTGGAGCACTTGACAAAGCTTCCTTCCTTCCCAAATTATTTGAACTCTAGAGGAAGCCTGTGAGGTAGGTATTATCATTCCCATTCTACAGTTAAGCAAACTGAGGCTTGAGAAGGGGAGGGGACGTGTGTGGAGCTAAGGCAAGGACACCCTACAGGAGAGGCACGTTGGGCTCCGGATTGGTTTCCCAAGGCTGCTGTGACAAAGTCCCACAAACAGGGGCTTCAAACAACAAAACTGGATTGCCCATAGTTCTGGAGGCTAGAAGTCTGAAATCAAGGAGCCGGCAGGGCTGTGCTCCCTCCGATGGCCCCGGGGAGGATCCTTCCTTGCCTCTTCTTAACTTTCGGTGGCAGCCAGCAGCCTTGCTGTTCCTTTGCTTGTCGATGCATCGCTTCAATCCCTCCTTCTGTCCCGTGGGGCCCCCCCGCCACGTGTCTGTATCCACGATTCCCCCTTCCTGTAAGGACACCAGTCATTGGATTCGGGCCCACTGTGATCCAGGATGACCTCATCTTAGTTCCATCACACCTGTCAAGACCTTGTTTGTAAATAAGGTCATGTTCACAGGTACCAGGGGTCAGAACTTGACCCTATCTTTTTGGGGGACAAATTTCAACCTACAGCTGGCTTTTTGCACACTCATCTGCCCCTCGGGGACAAGTTCTTTGAAGAGTAGCCCCTAACACGGAGCGCGGGGAAGCAGGGGCAGGTCCAGAATCGTGAGTGTGTGGGAGCAAGGTGCCTCTGGGTATGTGGGGTGTGCGGGCCTCTGGATGTGGGGCTGAGTTTTCGAGCGAGTGTCCAAGTCAGCTAATGTATGTGTGGGAGAATGGGCAAGTGACAGATTAATGTCCCTAGGGCTGTCCTCCCCCTGGTTGCAGCCCCTGTCCCCTGCCGGCCCCACCGAGGCAGGCAGGGACTCAGGAGGACGCCCTCAGGCCTGGGTGGGGTCCTGTCCCCGGGTCACCCGCGCCAGCTGACCCAGCACCTCCCCACAGGGACCCGGGAGTCAGCCTTCGTGTATGCGCTGTCGGCGGCCGCCATCAGCCACGCCATCGCCCGGGCCTGCACCTCCGGCGACCTGCCCGGCTGCTCCTGCGGCCCTGTCCCAGGTGAGCCACCCGGGCCCGGGAACCGCTGGGGAGGATGTGCGGACAACCTCAGCTACGGGCTCCTCATGGGGGCCAAGTTTTCCGATGCTCCTATGAAGGTGAAAAAAACAGGATCCCAAGCCAATAAACTGATGCGTCTACACAACAGTGAAGTGGGGAGACAGGTAACCACCCACCCCACCCACCCCAGATGGTTGTGCTTGTGCCAATCGGCCAGGAAAGGGCCACCAGTGTGCCTCGATGGAGTGGGGGGCGGGCGGCGGGCCCTGATCCACCCACACCCATGTGCTCCCGGCCCCCCCCCCCCGGCTCTCCCCTTTCCAGCTGCTTGGGGCTTGCCAGGCTCCTCCTCCTCCTCTAGGGGGTCCACCAGGATTTCAACTGAAAATGTTGGGTGGAGCAGAAGGAACACTGAGCTAAGAGTCAGGAGCTCTGAGTTCCCGCCTTGGCTCCGGCACTAAACTGGCTGGGTGATGTTGGGCAAGTCACTTCCTCTCTGGCCTCAGTGTTTCCATCTATAAAATGGACTGGCTGGGTACGCTCTAGTCCCCATTGGCCGTGTTCCTCAGGCTCCTCCCGTGGGGCCTTCGGCCGGGGCTGGGTGTGGGAGGAGGCGTGGGGAGGGCTGTGGGGCAAGAGCCTTAGCCTCCGGGGTCGTCTCCTTGGACCTAACGGGGATTCCCACCCAGCTCCAGACTCAGATGGCCCCCAACGTCTGTTACTCCCAGTTTCTCATTAATTCCTCACCTCATTCCACAGAAGGTTGGGGTGAATGCATAAGTGAATGAATGGACCTTTTTATTTTTAGAAAATTAAAAAAAAAAAACAACGCTTTATACCACTCTGAGCACTGTGAGCGCTGTGGTGGTGCCTGATGAGTTGTCTGTCCTGTGGTCCACAAACCCCCCTGTGAGGAGGGGCTGCTACCCCCTTACAGACGGGGAGCGGGGGGCCTGAGGGGTGGAGCATCAGGCACAGATGGTTCCTCATGCTTTCCTGCAGGCCCAGCAGGCCCATTGTACAGAGGCAGCAAGGGGGGCAGAGAGAGCTTAGGTGGCTTGGCCAAGGATGCAGGCTGCGATGGAGCCCAGGTCTGTGGGACTCCAAGTCCAGAGGTTTCCACACCCTCACCTTCCTCTCTCACTGGTCTCCCTCATGGAAGGATTCTAGGATGTCCAGGCCGTGTTTGGACAGTTGGGGAAACTGAGGCCAAGAGACACTAGGGGCCTGCAGCAGTAGTTACCTGTCCTTGATGATTCAAAAGTACCTTGATGCCCTTGGGAGGTTGAATGTGCCCTGCAGGTGGGTTCACCTCATTCCTGTGCTCTTCACAGGCTTTGCTGAGCCAATTCCAGATTCTAGACCCAGTGGACTCCCTCGTTCCCCACTTCCTGGCACCGGTGAAGGAGAGGAGCCCTGGGACCTTACCAGCCCCTGCACTAACTCACCGAATGACTTTGGGCAAGTCTCTGCCCTCCCTGTGCCTCAGTTTCCCCATCTTTCTAATGCAGGGGTAGGCCCAGGGGACCCATAAACCTTGCAGGTCCGCACAGGAGGGCTGGCCTGGGCAGAGGGATCCGAGTCTTGTGTGCCGAGAAGCAAGGGTTAAAACGCAAAACTTTACTGCCTGCAGAAGACATCTATCTAACTCATGCCCCTCAGGTACACCTGGGGAAACTGAGGCCCAAGGAAGATGATGGGACAGAGTCATTTCGGAAGCCGGGACTAGAGTCTCCCCAAGCTCCAGAGCCCAAGCCTCCCGGCTCCACCACAGTCATTGGACTGATTTTTCAAACCAGTGTTGATTTGACTTTTAGAGTTCACAAAACCCTTTCCTCCGCAACCATTCTGCAAGGTAGCAGTTACATGCCTGCCCTGCACAGAGTAGGACAGAGCTGCTGACCGGTGGCCGGGGCGCGGGGAGGCTGCTGGGGGTCACCAGGCAGTGGAGGGGAAGGGCCAGCCAGGCCAGGGAATACGCCCCCATGCAGTTACCTCCTGCCTCTTTGCCCCCCTCCGCCCCCCTCCTCATTCCTCCCCTTCCTTCCTTCTCTTTTTTCGCTCTCTTCCAACAAGCATTCAGTGAGCCCCAGTTTTGTGCAAGAGAAAAGCGTGGAACAATTAAAAGCCATGGCTTTTGGAATTGCCTTCAGACCTGAGTTCAGATCCCGGCTTCAGGATCTTCTAGCTGTGCAACCTTGAGCTTGCGACTTGGCCTCCCGGAGCCTTTGTTTCCTCTTTTGAAAATGGGGAAAGTAATGATACCTCCCGTGAAGGACTGTTATGATGATTAAGCCATATTATGTATTCGGGCACTTGACATCTGTTACCCCTGCAAATGCCACTCCCTTCCTGTCCCTGCCAGCCACCCCCAGGCTGGGGAAGGAGCTGAGAACCTGCAACAGTCCCCAGCTTTAGAGCCAAAAGCTCCCTCACCTGAGGCCCAGAGTAGGCAATGACTCCCTGATAGCACCCAGCATGTGTGGGGGTGGGGTAGGGTCCCCGGGCAGGCCAGGGAGAGGGCTCTGGCCGCCCAGCCCGACGCCCTCCCCTGTCTGCAGGCTCTGCGCGCCTCTCTGGAAATGAAGTGTAAATGCCACGGGGTATCTGGGTCCTGCTCCATCCGCACCTGCTGGAAGGGGCTGCAGGAGCTTCGGGATGTGGCTGCTGACCTCAAGACCCGCTACCTGTCAGCCACCAAGGTAGTGCACCGACCCATGGGCACCCGCAAGCACCTGGTGCCCAAGGACCTGGATATCAGGCCTGTGAAGGACTCGGAGCTTGTCTATCTGCAGAGCTCACCCGACTTCTGCATGAAGAACGAGAAGGTGGGCTCCCATGGGACGCAAGACAGGTAAGGGCCTGCTGCCACCCTGGCAGGAAGGGGTCGGCTCTGCTGACAGGCCCCACACCAGCGCAAGGCCAGGCACAGGGTCTCACCTCAGCTGCCATTTGGGGGATGGAGTCCCTGCCCGGTTGAGGGAGGTGGCCCCAGGAGTGCCGAGCAGAGGTGCCAGGGTCCAGGGGGCCCCCAGCAGAGCTCTTGGGAGGGGCCGCTGTGTACCTTGCTCAGGCAGGGGCCGCTGGGGAGTGGAGGCTGGTGAGAGCCCCCTCCTTCCCCCTGGTGAGAAGATGGGGAAAGACAGGACCACACTGGGAGGCTGGCAGGGACAGAAGCTGCCCTGCAGAAGACAGGTCCTCATAAGTGTTTGTCAAGTGAGTGAGTGAAGGGTCAATGTTGTCTAAGCCGCTGGTTGGACAAATAAGGACCTGAGGCACAAGGGCTCAGTAGCCAGCCCACAGCCGCGCAGGCAGTCTGCACGGAGCTGGAGACGGAGCCTGGGCGCCTGCTTTTCAGAGGGCCACCAGGAGCGGGAGGCCTGGCTTGAGGACAGACAGAGTCCCATGTCCCCTGACAGGCACGTGCCCACCTCCCAGGCCCCAGCTCTCTCTCCCCTTGGTCCCCAGTTTCAGAGCCGGGGCTGGGGCCCCATCACTACCACCAAAGCCGGCTGAGGACAGGAGAAAGAAAGGGAACCGGGGTGACTGCAGACCTACTGTGTGCCGGGCAGGGCTGGTGAGGATTCAGGGCAGCAGTATTTCCCAGAGATGGCTTTGGGGGAAGTTAGTCCCGAGATGCTATAATAGAGACAGTCCTGCAATCAGATGTGAGTGGGAAATTCTCTTTGGCGATTTGCAAAGCACAAGAACATTTTAAAGGCTCAGAGGAATCCCACAGTAAAGGATCTGCCTAAGCCAACGTTTCCCAGAGGTGTTTGGCTGTGGAACTCTTTTATTAAGGAGCCCCTAATAGCATTCCACAAAACTAGTGTTCTGCGGGGTTAAAAGAATATTGAACCAGAGCGAGGGTGTCTGAGAACGTGTCTGGCACATAGTTGGTGCCCGGCCAGCATTTGCTTCCTCCGCAGCCCCCGTTCCTGTCTCCCAAGAGAGGGGGGCTGGTTTGGGGGGGGGGCTCCGTCTTCATAGGCCAGGGCAGCAGGCTCTGCGAGGAGGCCCTGGCTCCCATCTGGAGGCCAGATTGAGGGGGGTCGGGTGGAGTGAAGATGGAACCAGGTCAGGCCCGGGAGACAGGAAGGAGCGAGAGTCTGGGTCTGAGGCAGCCAGAGTGGGTGTGATGAGGATGGGGGGGGGGGGGGGAGGAGGATTTTAAAACCCAGAGAGGCTAGGGAAAGCCCAGAGCACACAGAGGGCCTCCCCGGATCCATGGGGGGATGTGTGTGCGTGCGTGTGTGAGGGAAGGCTCGTTCCCACCCCCGCGCCACAGTTTCCTAGCTGTGGGACCTTGAGCGAATGCGTTCGCGTCTCTGAGGCTCAGCCTCATCTTCTGCGCAATGCAGAGGGTACCACACCCCTCAGAGGGGTGGCCAGCCAGCGCCAGTTACGCTTACGGGGCAGCTCCTCTGTGCTATGTCAGTCCCATGGGAAGGGCTCATCAATGGTGCTCTCTCCTCCCCACCCCCCAGGCTGTCAGGCCTCTGCTTTCCCAGGGCCCCCCACTCCGCTTGCCCCCAAACCACTGACCAGGAGGCCCCATGCCGCAGCACCAGCTGCCTTCCTTGCTTTCTCTGAATGCCTCCTTCCCACTTGCCACCAGGTTGCCTGCCACGCTCAGCTCTCAGCCATTCCTCTGAAGATGGGCTTTTGCAGACATCTGTGTGGGTCAGCTTTTCCTGCAGTAACAAACAGCTCCAAGATCTCAGTAGCTTACAACCACAGACTCTTTCCCGTCTGTTTATTACATGACGCCCTGGCAGGCATAGGGAAGGGGGAGAGACAAGTTGTTGGATTGTGACAGAGGAAAGCCCAAGGGTGAGGGGAGTCTTGAGGTGCCCTGGCTCTGCCTGGACATCAAGGAAGGCTTCCTGGAGGAGGGGGAAACGTGAGCTTTACTAGGTGAGGAGATTTGGAAGTACAAGGGGTTGGAGGTAAATGAGCTTCGTTAACTGTAAGAAGCATGCGCACGGGTGGCACCTCTCTAGAGGCTGGCCCCCTAGCTGGGGACAGTGCCCTGCGGCCCTCCTCACATCCAGCTTGGTGAACTGAGGCCTCAGCAGCGGTCACCATTCCAAACCCCAGCCCTCTTGTCATGTTTCTTTCAGCGGCCTCTGCACTGATGAAACCTGCCCTGGGCCCCTGGATCTTTCTCCAAGTCCCACTCTCCCCAGCCCCCTGCAGATCTTGTCTGGTTCTGGGGTTGGAGGCCAGGTTTCAAACATTGCATGTCAGGGATCTAGAAATAAAAATGAAACTTTTCCCTCTTCCCCCCTTTCCTGGAGGAGTCATCCGGAGACCTCCAGGATACGGCTCAGGGGCATGAATGGGGTTGAGTGACTAGGTGGCTTGCCTTGATTCACACGGCCAGTAAGTGGCAGTGCTGGGGCTTGAACCCAGGTCTGTCTGCCTCTGGGGCATGTGTTCTTCCGCTGTTCCTTCCCGCCTGGAACTGTTGGCAGCCCCGACCT
The DNA here is from genome assembly GCF_002201575.2 of Neomonachus schauinslandi. Lineage (NCBI taxonomy): Eukaryota > Metazoa > Chordata > Mammalia > Carnivora > Phocidae > Neomonachus > Neomonachus schauinslandi. The sequence continues at coordinate 55,734,778 of NC_058413.1, read as the reverse complement.
GCAGGCCACCGTCACCTCCTGATTCTCCTTCCGTGCACCGCGCCCCCCTTCCCACCCCATGGCCTCCTCCCAGCCCTGGTCTCAGCCTCTCTTTCTCCGGCCTCCCTACTTCCAGCCCTACCCCTTCCATCTGTTCTCGCCTCTTAGATTAGGTCCGGTCCTTTGCCATGTCTTCTCCCCAGGAGTGTGATTCGGAAAGATATGCAGCCCCTGGAAGCCTCTGGGTTGTCTGTCGTTAGGGTAGGGAGAGCGTGTGCTAGGCTTGGTTTCAGGACCCCTGAGCTTCAGCCCTGCTTGCCCACAGACTCCTGTGAGAACTTGAGCAGGCCTCTGCCCTTTGCCGAGCCCATTACCATCTGTACAATGGGCATGATAATCCCACTGACCCAAGGACTCTACGTGCCTCCTAGAAGATAAAATACTGGCGGGAAGCGCCTGGCACATAGGGGCAACTGGTTGACAGAGGCTCTCTCTCAACGAACAGAGTGCCCCATACTCACTTTGCCTCCAGTGCCGTTTTGTCTATTCCAGAATTATCCTGGGATTCTCAATGTAAAAACTTTACATTTTTTACATTTGTTACATTTTACATTTGTCTTTACATTTGTTACAATATAATTCAAGAACGGATATGAAGACAGGATCATTAGAGTGGTTTGAGGCTCCTTCCAGTATTTAGAAGTAGAAGGAAAAAAAAAAAAGACACCTCCAAGGAAACAAGACACTCCCGTCATTTTGATACATGCCTATTAGAAATCTAGGGGAGGGGCGCCTGGGTGGCTCAGTCGTTAAGCGTCTGCCTTCGGCTCAGGTCGTGATCCCAGGACCCTGGGATCGAGCCCCACATCGGGCTCCCTGCTCTGCGGGGAAGCCTGCTTCTCCCTCTCCTACTCTCCCTGCTTGTGTTCCCGCTCTCTCTCGCTATGTCTCTGTCAAATTAAAAAAAAAAAAAATCTTAAAAAAAAAAAGAAATCTAGGGGAAAGTGAGAAGTACTCTCAGGAAAAGGGATTATTTACAATTCCCCCAAGAGCAAGACACCTTACAAGAGGAGCTGCGGGGGGGGGG
>NC_058413.1:55698584-55733612 GCF_002201575.2 Neomonachus schauinslandi | reverse complement strand
CCCACCCCCCAGGCAGTGCAACAAGACGTCCCACGGCAGCGACAGCTGTGACCTCATGTGCTGCGGCCGCGGCTACAACCCCTACACGGACCGCGTGGTCGAGCGCTGCCACTGCAAGTACCACTGGTGTTGCTACGTCACGTGCCGCCGCTGCGAGCGCACGGTAGAGCGCTACGTCTGCAAGTGACGCCGCCCCGCCCGCGCCCGGGACCCTCGGAGCCCCGCCCCCACCAGGGGCCCGGACACACCCCGGGATGGTCGCTTGGGGATCCCAGATGCCAGGCGTGGGAGGTGGCTTGTGCTTGGCCTCCGCTTGGCAGCCGCCGGGGACAGAAGGCCTGGCCACCCTGGAAGGAGGGCCGGGACATCAAAGGAAACCGACAAGATTAAAAATAACCTGGCAATCGGAGCCCGGGAGGGCCCACTCGCCGCCTTCCAGGCCGCTCTGAGAAGCCAGGGGCCTGGGATTGGCAGGACTGGTATGGACTTGACCTTTCACGGCCAGAGACGCCAACCCCCCGGGAAGGGAGTGGGGGGGGGGGGTCTGCCTGCCCTCATTAGAATGTTCTGCAGGCCCTGCCCTTGAGAACCCCACGGCTGCCCCCAGGGTCTGAGCCTACTGGGCCCACCACATGGAACCACTAGCTTGGGTTGTAAATGTTTTTTTGTTGTTGTTTCGTTTTGTTTCTTCCTCTGGGATGTGGGAGCTACAGAAATATTTATAAAACATAGCTTTTTCTTTGGGGTGGCTTGCCTCAATTCCTCTTTATATATTTTATATATATATAAAAATAAATATATATAATGATCTCTATTTTAAACAAGCTTTTTAAACAGCTGTGTGAAATAAACTGCGAGAGAACTCCAGCCCGCCCCTCAGGTCTGTGGCCTCCTCAAGTGAACTCAGAAGGTCCCGGGTGAACTCTCGGGTTTCCAGGCGGCTTCCGATTGATGTCCCTAGCCCCCCAGCTCCGGCCCTGATCTCCCCGTAAGATCTCTTGGTCAAGGGCGAGGACAGACGTCTTGAAACATAAACCCAGCTGGCAGATTCTTTGTTCCTCAGGGACACACACGCAGGCCGGCATAGGCTGGCTGTGTCGTCAGACCTGCTAAGCTAGCTTCCGGAGAAAATCTACTGGGGGAGCTGGGGACGCAGACTTCAGGGAGGTAGTGGCAGACCCAGGCTCCTGTCAGCCCTCGTGGGTGTTCTGTGTGACTCTGGGGGAGGCTCCCCGCCTCACCCACCCTCTGTGCCTCAGTTTCCCCATTTGTAAAAGGGGGATGGCGAAAATTAAGGTTGGTGGTTGGGAAAGCCCCCCCCGCCCCCCCACCTCTGCCTGGGCCAGGCTGGCTGCCCTGGGTGTGGTGAGAAGCGTCTGGATTCCTGTTCTGTGTCAAAGGTGGAGCCATGGGGATTTGCTCTCTTTATGGCTGTGGGGTGTGGGCGAAGGAGGATCAAGAAGGTCACAAGCGTTTGCCTGGGGTACCTCGAAGCCCTGAGACGGGGATGGAGAGAGGACTGGTGCTCAGACTTGGCCACATGGGGATTGTGAGGTCGATTCAGTCCCAAGTGGCACTGGTGGGGAGAGGCTGAGATGCACATTTAGGCATCATCACTAAGGGGGGGTGGGATAGAAAAGCAAAAAGGACCAAGGCCAGGGCCTGGGGCATCTTGGCTTCGGAGGTCAGGGAGATGGAGGGGGAAAGAGGCAAAGGCGCTGAGAAGTAGCAGCCAGGGAGATGGGAGGGTCTCGGTGTGGTCAGCTCTGCCCTCTCTGAGCTTCAGCTTCCTCTCCTGGGCGGGTGGTGGGTGGTGCTGATGGGCAAGTAGAGGGTATCCTCCGCGCCTGGCCCTCGGCAGGTCCCCCCAGAGAGAAGCAGTTAGTGAATCACACGTGCTCTGGCCGTGGGGTGACCCCACAAGTCCAAGGATGTAAGCGAAGGAAGTAACCAGAATTTCTGTGTTGGGGGGAGGAGACGTGAACACAGGGGAGGGCTCTCCGCTGCCCAGAGCTAGCTAAGGCACCCCCTGGAGGGGTTGGGGCAGAGCAGGGCCTTGGAGCACGGGCAGGATTTGGTGAAGTGAAGCAGGCACCTGGGGGTGGGATGTTATGGACATCCACCCCCGCCCCCACCAGAGGCTGGTCTGATCACTGAGGGGAAGAGAGAGGGCTGTGTGGCCACCCTCCAAGTCCCTGCCTGGGAGCTCGCCTCGGGGTGGCCAGAGTCACAGAATCACAGGCTGGAAGGAACCTCAAGATAAGTCTTCTGGTCTCCCAATCTGTTTTGCAGATGAGGAAATTCCGAGATGGGAAGGGCCTTTCCTGTGGTTACAGAGCTGATAAGGCTGGTGGTGGGGTTGCAGGGCATCTCAGGGAGAGGCTCTCGCTAGCATCTCTGCAGAAAACTCAGTCTGCATTGAACAGGCCCTGGAGTGTGCTGTCTTCCGGGCCCAGGGCTGCCCCTTGCTCCACACGGCCCGCAAAACCAGTCCCCAGTTCCCTGGCCCGGCATCCAAGGCCTCTCCCCCAGGTCATAGGTCACTCTTCCAGGCACATTTCCTGCAATTGCCCAGGCCTGCCCTCTGCTCCAGCCACAGGCAGACCACACATGCACTCATGGATGCAGAAACCTGACTGCTGGGCCTGCCTCTGGCTATCTGCTGTGCTTCCAAGGCCTGGAATGGAACTTTCCCTGTTGGAGTCCTGTTCAGCTGTCGTGACCCTCTCTAGCAAGCCTTCCCTAGCGACCCGGGTGGGGGGGATCTCTCCCTCCTCGGGCTCCCTGCAACCCTCTGAACCATTAAAGCAGCCATCACACTCATGCTCTCTGTGGCCAGCCACTGTCCAATCTTCCTTCAAGGCCCAGCTGACTGGTCCTCTCCTCCGGGAAGCCTTCCCTGACCACCCTCCGCCTGGACCTCCTCTGGGTTCCCATGGCCATTGTGCTCCTCGGGGACATTGCATTGAACCAGGTTGTAGTACAGGTCTGTGTTGTGTCTGTGTCTGCCTCCCCCACCCATCTGGAGCCTCCTCGGGAGCTAGGACCAGCCCAGTGCACCGGGGGATCTGGGATCTGGGAGTGGCACACCTGGGGCTGAGCTCATGCCTCGGAAATGTTGGATTTTGGGGTGTTCTTTGGACCTTAACCAGAACAAGCAAATGAAAAAATCGGACCAAGGACCCAGAGTGATTCTCAAAAAGGGTGATCACAAACCTCAGGGCTCTGCAGAGGAGGTGGCTTGCCCCAGATCTCACAGTAGGTCCACTGTGGTGCGGGGCTGGGGGCCCAGGTGTGTCTGCCATCAGACCCTGCGCCCTTCTCACGAGTCCTCACTCCGGCCAGGTGCAGGAAGAGTGGCATAAAAGGCAGAAGACTCTTCCCGGCTCAGGACAGGAGACCCAGCTGGGCCCCCGACTCAGTGGGCTTTATACACCTGCCACTTGCCAGTGCCCAGGCCAGCAACGAGGCCCTGCACCCCTCTGGCTGGTCAGGGGCTGGGCAATCAAGAGGGGGTGGGGGACAGGTGTCTGCGCTGTTCCTCCCCGGACAGATCAGGGTTCGAAGCATGCAGCTAGGCTGAGCATCTACCCCGGTGAGACAGGGGCGGGGCCTCCAGTGTGAATCCCAGAACCTCAGAGCTCTAGGGTCTCAGGATCTCATTGTGTGCAGAGATTTCGAGCCATAAAATCTTGGTATTTTGGACTTTTGGAGTAGAAATCTTCAAACCATTGCCTTAGAACCACTGTAGAGGCCCCTGAACCAATAGCCAACCCTGAAAATGTAAAAGGCCCAGGTATGGCCCTGTGGGTGTCAGAATGCGGGCCACCAGCAGGATTGTCACGCTCCACCTCCCTCTTGCCTAAGAGGAGCGCAGGCCCAGACTGGGCTCTGTGAAGCCCAGAAGGCCCGCGAGAGAGCGTGACTCCCCAAGGATGACAGGACCAGCTGCTCCGAGGAGGCTTCTGAACCAAGTGTGGGAGGCTGACTGGAGACATGGGAGAGACCGGGCCTGAGGAGGGAGACAAGAAGGCGGCAGAGAGGAAACAGGAACTCCTGAAAAGACGGAGAGATTAGGTTGGTGGGAAAGGAGAGAAAGGACAGATAAGGGCCCCTGGGGAGGCCAGGTCAGGCCAGAGAAACAACCAAGGCGGCCCGGGCGCAGCCCTGAGCAGGCTGATGGTCTGTCGTTCCTCAGGTCATGGTGACCAGCTGCCAGGTTACACAGAGCAGGCCTCCAGCAGGATGCAGGCCCCCGCCCGGGACCCTGGACCACAGGAGGCTGAATGGGGTAGGGAGAGTTTGGGGCTGGGAGGCAGAAATCCCGGCATGTTTTCCACTCTCTTGCTGTGTGACTCCAGGCAGCCACTGGCCCTCTCTGGGCCTCTGCAAAAGTTGTCTCATTTAATTCTCACGATTTTGAAAGGTAGAGCCCAGTATCTCTATTTATTGATGAGGAAACTGAGGCCCAGGGAGAGAAGCAAGTAGTCCAAGGTTATAGAGCCGTAAGGGGCAGGGCAAGGATTCAAGCCCCAGACTCCGTGGCTGCAAGTTTGTGATGGGTGTCCGAGGGATGGAGGTGGCCTCTGGCTGAATGGGTATTGACCATGAACCGGAGTAGCCAGACAGGGCTCCGCACGGGAGGGAGAGGAGACCAAGCAGATTTTAATAGGTGTCACAGGGACTGGAGAAGGCAGTCCAGAGAAAACCCACCTCTCTCAAAGTGTCGGGGGTAGAGAGTAGAAAACCTGGAAGACTTCATGGAAGTGCCATTTGCACTGGGTCTGGAAACCTGAGGAGGATTTCAAGAGATGGAGGAAGAGGCAAAGGGGAGGGGTCTGCATGAGCGAAGGCATGGCGCCCGGTTTGCTGGGGGGAGGCCAAGAAGCGGGGTGTGGCTGGAGCTCAGGGGTCTGTGGGCACCAGGCCGCCTCGGGCCCTGGGCTGGTACATTAGAGCCAGGGTGTCCGAGACCACCGCCACCAGGGTGCTAGCCACAGGCTGGCCCAGCCACCACCTGCCCGCCAGGTCCCCTGCCCACCCGCAGGGATGGCTGGCTTCAGGCAGAGCGATTTCACAGCAGCCCGTTTAACGGGTCCCTTTGCTCCCATAGACCAAATCAATATCCGCTTGGCTCCCTGGGCCTGTGGCTGCTGAAGACATTCTCCTCATCAGCCCCTCGGTCCCCATTGCCTCACCTGCCAGGCTCCAGTGGGGGGCTGGAGAGCTGGGGGAGGGGTGGAGGGGGGGCAGAGGTGGCAGATCACGACCATCCCAGACACCGACCGCATCCAGGCTGGCCTCGGGGCTGGCAGGGGAAGGCGGAGTTTGGAGAGGCCTGGGCCCCAGAGCTCCTGGACGGGCACAGCTGTAGTGAAAACCTAAGTGTTCATGTCCCCGCCATGTTGGCATCCATAAAAGCCTTGCTTGCAGGGGCTGCGGAGCGAGTGACCGTCTGGGAGGTGCTGGCGCAGCAGCCCATTAGGTGCCATGCCCTCGAAGGCACCTGCTAACTCAAGATCCTGATGCAGCTTTCCTTAGATTCTGGACCACTGCCCAAAGCATTCCACGGTCCTGGGAGCCCAGGACTCCAGGATGCTAAGAGTCTAGCAGGTCTAGAATCTAAAGAATCTAAAACTATGCCTTTGTTTTCCTCTGCCTAACATGGGAGTGTCATGGTGAATTTTCTAGGGTTTATATCGTCCTTCTTCTCCCCTGAGAGCTGTCCTGACTTCCCATCACATCTGACCCAAGGGAGGGTAGACCTAGCAGGCAGGAAGCCTGCTTGCTGCAGACCCTGGCTCTGGACACTCCTGGATAAAAGGCTAGGTAACCATCATCAGCTGGTGACCCGAGGCCAGCTTCTGGGGACAGGCCGCTTGTCCGATGCTTTCCCCACAGGCGTGTGATGGTTCTTACCTGCGGTGCTCCGTCATAGCCCCTAGCAGCCCTCCTGCCCCCTCCAGTGTCAGTTTGGCGGTCCATTCTCCTCCTGCTAGTTGCTGCCCTTCCCTCCTGCTGTCCCTGAGAGCTCCTCTCCCCACTAACAGAGACCCCATCGTCACCAACGGTGGCTCCAGGATCCTCAGGAATGGGGGGCAAGGATGGCGGCTGCCGACACTCCCCATCTGTGCCAGAGCCCAGGCGGAGTCTAAAATCCATTTCCCAAGCGTAGGGAAGCAGACGTCCACCACCTCCAGCACCCACACGGCCTCCCTCCCACCCCAACACGTGTCCACAGCCGCACAGCAGAGACCCCACCAGCCTCTCTGTCTCTGTCTCCAGAACACATCTGAAACACACAAGCTATGCAGGAGGCCTCAGTGTGTAGCAGGAAGGGACACGGCCTGTTAGAGTCACACAGCCAGGGCTTCATCCAAGCCCCTGCTCCTACAAACCAGGTGACCCTGGACAAGTCTCAGCTCCCAAGATGCCACTGCCTCAGCTGTAAAATGGGGGTGAACACAGGCTCATCCTGACCTCAGGACAGAGCATGGAGCACCTCACCGGGCTGCACCGCCCAGCCAGGGCTTGGCCATGGGACCATGTAATGCACTTTCCTTCCCCAGAGCTTCCCTGCACTTGGGCCCCATGCCTCTCTCCATGGTGCATGCCGGGGACACAGGAAGGACACCGGAAGACACACCTGCGGGGGGCAGAGGCAGGACTCTGCCACAGGAGGGGCTAGGAGCACTGCTGTGGTTAGGAGCACGATTCTGCTCTTGGCCAGGCCTGCCTGGCTCCTGGCTCTGCGCTCACTGACTGGGGCACCTGGCAGACGCTTCTTCCTTTTTGAGCCTCAGTTCGTTCATCTGTAAAGTATCATGAATAACAATACCCACCTCTCTGGATTATTGTGAGGTTCAAACTAGATCATGCACAGCAAACACTGGGCACATCAGATGGCAAGAGTTATTTATTGGTAGCCATTGTTATTAAATCAGAATTTGGTCACTCGGTCAGTCAACAAACCTCCACAGAGCACTGTCCTGAGCCACACTCTGCCAGGCACTGGGGAATCAGAGCCAAGACTGATATGGCTCCAGCCCTCAGAGTCTCCAGACATGGGGGGAGCAAAGTGAGCTGGGAGCCTGGGGCCGGGGGTGGGGAGGGAGTCAGGGAATCCCTACAGCTGGACCTGGAAGGACTAGAAGCAGTGCCCAGGTGGCCTGGAGGACCCCCAGGCAGAGTGGACAGCGAGGCACAGGCTCAGAGACTGGGAGAGCAAGATTTCTTCCTTCAGGAGACTTGCTCTCAGGGCCTCGCGGTTGGTGGAAAAGCCCAGCTCTGGAGTGGGGGGGGGGGGGGGTCCTACAGGAGGCGGTGAGGAGGGCTGTGCCTCCGTGAAGCCCAGCTCTGCCCTCACACGCTGCTCGTTTGACAGCTGGGATGGAGTCAGGGAGAGGGTTTGCCCACCTCCTCCATGAGGCCCTGAAGCCCCGTGGCCACCGGAACACACAGGCATCCCCTCGCTCTCTCCCCAGGAGGCTGTGGGCTTCCAGGAAGGCCTTTCCCCACGTCAGGTCCCTAGGCCCAGCCCTGCACAGTGCCCCTATGGGTCCCTCAGGCTGTCCTGGGGTTCGTGGGGACACCATCTTGTTCCCGTTGTCTCCTCAGAACCCAGTGCAAGCCTGGCCCAAAGACAGAGCAGAAGTCCAAGGCCTGATGGGGTGAAGACCCCAACCGGAAGGGCAGGCGCCCCCCAGGCCTGAGGCTGGGGTACTGGACCAGGCTCTAGGTGGGTATCACACAGAGAAATTTGTGCCTTTTGGAGGATGCCTGGTGACTGGTAGACGCTCAGAGAGGCAGCCAGATCCCCATCCCCCTCCAGGTTAATGCCAGTTTATGGATGAGACACCTGAGGAGAGAGGCCGTTCCTTCCGCTCTGACTCCCGGGGGCTCTGAGAGCAGCAGGCCCCATGGTGCCACCCGCCATTCATGCTCATGTTTCCTGAACACCTGCTATGTGCTGGGGCTGCCCCACAGCGTGCGTGCACATGGGGGTGTCCCCCGGAGCCTCCAAGGACTGGGGCCCATGGAGAATTTGAGGCACAAGGATCGGAGCTCAGCTCCACCAGCTGGCTTCTGGGGGGCGCCTGGCTGCTTAAGGCTGGACCACTCTCCCCTGGAAGAAGCTCCCAAACAGGACGCCGCGGAAAGGCAGACGGTTTTAGAATCAGATTGCTAGACTCTCACATGCCTTGGAATGTAGACCCCCTAGACCGAGCCTCTCCCGCAGTGATGAGCAATGGCTAGCACCCACTGAGCACTTCTGACACACTGGGCATGGTGGCGCCCACACGCCCTGCCAGCCTGACCTTCCACACAGCCCCGGGAGTCTGTCAGCCCGTTATCACTACACAAACAACTCATTGGAGGGGACTCTAGAGCCAGGCCAAGGCTCAGCCCCCCCGTTTCATTCCTGGGTGACTGTGGCATCTTGTGTGCCTCAGGTTCTTCATCTGTAAAATGGGGACAATCACAGCCCCCCCCCCCCCCTTCAGGATGTTGAGAGACATGGGTAAGGTCAAGGGCTCAGGACAGCCTGTGGCAGAGTCGAGGCCTTGTAAATACTTGCCGTGAAGATCAGGCTGCTGGGATTTAACACCTCCGCTCTTCTGACGAGACTCCACCCTCAAAGCTGGAGTCAACAGGCCCTGTCCGTGGGCTCCCCACTCCTGGCCTCCTGCTCAGCCCCCGCCACGATGCTGGACAGGTGCTTTTCCTTATTTTGGGGAGGAGGGAGAATATGAGTGGCATTTGGAGGTGCTTTCACATAAGCCGGGCCCTCCCCTGCAAAATGCCAATCTGGTAAATAGAGTTCTTCCAAGGCCTTCCATCTTTGGTAAAGGTCCATCTGTGTTGTCACTGCGTCCGCCCACCTCCCTGCTCAGAAGGGATTGTCCTGTTTTGCAGGTGCCCTACCTAGGGCTCACAGAGGGCCGACTCTGACAGGTGCCTTGGGGGAGGTTCAGAGAGGCTGCCATCACCAGGAAGCCAGAAGGGGCCTTGGAGGTCATCAGCCTGTTCAGCCCTCCTGCCCCTCTCCCACTCCACAGATGGGGAAACAGAGGCCCGGAATGGCAGGTCTGCCCCAGGTCTCACTGTGTCAGAGGCAGATTCTCCGCTGGTGGTGCTCTGTCCTTTGAGAGGCTGGCTGGTCCAAGCAGGGCCTTCTGTGATCAATCTCCACCACCCGCCTGCCTCGCCCCTGAGGCAGGGCCCTCCCCCTCCACAGCCCCAGAGGCCAGAGTGGCCACACCACAGGGGGTCCTGGGTCCTGCCAGGCCGCCAGGCCCGGGAAGGGGAAGCCCAAATATTTAGTCTGTGCGGAAGGGAGCAGGGCTCAGATCCCAGCTCTCGGTAGCCCTTCCCCAGGCCCCACGCCAGGAACTACATCACAGAGGGCTGTGAGCCCCTATCCACCCCCCACCTTGCATGTCCTAGGGCTCTCATCACAAATATTTTTTTGCACAAATTTATTATGGTGCCTGCAATGCCATTCACTATTGCTCTGGGTTAAGGCACCATATTTTCTCGCTAAGTCTCCCGTCCCTGGAGTGGTGGCAGTAATAGCAACTCGCCCGTGCACATGGGTGTGCAGCGTGCACAAGGTTTCCTACCCCACAGTACCCAGAACAGCTCTGGAAGGCAGGAACTATTATCCCATTTTAGATGGCACTCCTGGGCTCTGAGGAGTGTGAGTCGACCAGGGTGACAGAGAGCCTTGGGGGGCTAAGCTCAGGGCCCCGTCTTACGGCATTCCTGGGTCTGGACCTGGGGCTTCCTGGAGGCCGGAGCCTAGGCTGCAGAGCTACGTCTCTGGGCAGCCGGGCCTACGCCGCAGGCCTACCGCCCGGTCAGGGCAGAAACCTGTGGTGCCCCAGGGGCCTCCCCTTTTCCTCTCCAGCCAGATGCTTGCCAGATCTGGGTTCCTGCGGGTCCTCTGAGGCCTCAGACTTCCCTTTCCTCACCCCCCAGTCTTGAGCCCCTCTGGGTTCCTGTCTCCAAGATGGAAAGCCCAGCCCTTCCCTACCCCAGGTGTTAGAAATGCAAAAGTGCGGGGCGCCTGGGTGGCTCAGTCGTTGAGCCTCTGCCTTCGGCTTGGGTCATGATCCCAGGGTCCTGGGATCGAGCCCTGCATCGGGCTCCCTGCTCGGCGGGAAGCCTGCTTCTCCCTCTCCCACTCCCCCTGCTTGTGTTCCCCCTCTCGCTGTCTCTCTCTCTGTGTCAAATAAAAAAATCTTAAAAAAAAAAAAAAAAGAAATGCAAAAGTGCAGGCCCCACCCCAGCTCTACAAAATCACAAGCTCTGGCGGTGGGGCCGGCAATGGCTATTTTAACCAGCCCTCCCAGGGGTGGCTCTGATGCTAGAGATCGAGAACCGCGGCTCTAGGGCACACCTGGACTCAACACTCTCCTGCTTCACACTCTTGTGCTCCCCAAGGCCTGCAGGATACATCCGAGGGCCCCTCTGACCTCGCCTCTGACCCTGCCAGAGCCCCCCTCCCAGCCTGCTCCTCTCCACACCCACACGCGCACACTCCCTCTGCTCCTTCCCATCACCTCCCTGAGCCCCACAGCCTCCCACAGGCCATCTCCTTCCACATCTCCCAGCCAAGTCCAGGCCATCTCTACTGCCTGTCCCTAGGCGGCCTGGAAACTTCTTTGATCCTGCGACACCCTCTGTCTCTGGGAAGCCCTGCCTGACTCCTCTAGGCAGAGAGGGCTCCAAATGGTACCCAGAGCCTCTGGGCTCTCTCAGGGACAGGCCTTGTCACCCTGTGTGGTCCTGCTTCTGGGGACATCCACCTCCCTCAACTGGTCTATGTCAATACTTGGGCCCAGGGGAGGCCTCCATGAACATTGAGATGACAAGAAGAGCAACAGGAGGTTTGGCCATATCAGGGATCAGGGGCTGCATCTTCTAAACTGAGCCTGGCTGCTTAGCTCATCTCTGGGGACCAGGCCCTGGGCTGCCCCCACCGCTCCTGCCTCACCGTAGGCCCTGAATAGGTAGGTCCCTGCCCCGGGGTCTCTGTTTCCCCACGTCAGCAGAAACGGAGCCGAGGCAGCCCCTTGAGATCAGTGGCCCTTGGGTCGAAGTTGCAGTGCCCCTCCTTCTGGGGGCCCCAGTTTCCCCCACTTTTTGACCCTGAAGCCCTGGGAATGGTGACCCTAGCCCCCGCCTGGGTCCCTGCACAGTCAGGGTGTTGCTGACCTGCCCCTCCCCCACCACCTCTCCCATTTTACAGAACGGGAAAGTGAGGCTTGGGCAAACAGGCCCTGGCTGCCAGCTGAATCCACTGAGGGTTCAGGTCACCCCTCACGGGCTGACTGGGAGGACGCGAGCTTTCCCCTCCCCCCAGCTGGGGGAACCAGCTCCCCAAAAGCCTCTCTGAGCTCACTAGGGCCAGGCCGACCTGGTGGGAATCCTTAGTACTGGCCAAGTTCGTCCACTTCTCTGCTCCTGTTTGCTGTCCTTCTACACAGCCCGGCGCTCCGCAGGGGCTCCGCACGCATCAGTTTTCTCCCCAGCACACCTTTCCTTCCGTCCGCTCCATGCCAGCACGCTGGGCACAGAGCAGGTCGGTCCTGCTCTGTCTAGGAAAAGGTTCTGCCTCCCTGTTATGAGCCGGCGGGTCTGGGAGGTCCTGCTCCACCCATGCTTGAGGCTTCCCTGCCTGGGGTTCCTGGGGTGAGGCCCCTAGCAACGGCAGCCACTGCCCCGGAGCGGGATGCTGTCCCCTGGAAGCCTCCTACACAGGTGCCCTTCTCCCCGCTCCAGACTGCTGCCCGTCACCCCACGCTCTTAGCTCCTAACTCCCACCCTCAGTCCTGGGGGCCCACCCTGGTTACCCCTCCCGAATCTTAGCCCCCGAAGTCTGGATGGTTCCTAGTTTCGTCCCTTACCAGCTGGGCGACTTTGGCCAGTGTCTTCCCGTCTCTGTGCTGCTGTAGTTAACAGGAAGTTTGGAGCTAAGCTTCACTTTAATCACAGCCGTTGTACAAGTTACGACGTGGCTGACAAGTGTACTTCCTACTCTGTCTACAGGGTTTTAGTTCAGACCTCTATGGCATCCTTTCTTTTAAACGACCCCTAATCTTTAAAAAATTATGTTACTGTTATGAAAATTACTGTTGCTTTTCAATCCTGCCTGCCCCACGCCTCCTCCCGGCCCGCCCACCCCTCTTCTCCAGCATCTGGCTTCCTTGCGTTCCCATGTTCATGTTTCATGTCCATGCCTGTCCTCAGGCGTTTGGTTGGACCCCAGACTACAGTGCCTTCCTCTACCACCTGGCAAATGCCCGACACGGTGCCATTCCCCCAGATGTTCCCTGGCTTCGCCAAGCCACACCTTCCCTTCCCCAGAGTCCCACTGCCCCCCCCCCCCTTCCTCCCTACCTCCCTCCTTCCCACCTGCCCACATTTACTGGGCATCTACTTTGTTCCAGGCACTGTCCCAGGGATTCCACAGTAAACAAGAGACAAAAATCTCCGCCTTCCTGAAACTGATGTTCTAGCTGGGGAGAACGACAATAAACAAAACTTGGATTTCTTTTCTTTTTTAATCAGGTGGTGGCAAATATTAAGGACAAGGTTAATAAAACAGCCTGAAGAGGATGGGGACTGTGGGCCAGGAAGGGCAGTTGTGGGGAGAGGAAGGAGTCTGTTTTGTTTAGGTTGTCCGGAAGGCCTGACAACAGAAGTGGGGGTGAGGGCACAAGCCATGTGGACTCGGTGGAGGGGGGCGGGGAGTGTTGCAGACAGGGCCCCCAGGGCCGGAGGGCTGGAGGGAGGGAGGGGGCTGGCAGACGTGAAGGTAGGTGGGGCAGGGGCAGACGGGGAGCTGGGGCGCCGCTGCAGGCTTGGGGGCAGAGGTGCAAGGAGACCCACCGTGTGCCCTGGGCCAGGCTCCGAGCGGGGCGATCAATGTCCAGCTCCTCACTCGCTCCTTCTGGCAATTAATTCCATCATCTGAAGTTGGTTTTCGGACCCATTTGAAAGGCAATGGAGGCCCAGAGAGAGAAAGGACCTGCCAGAGGTCACACGGGCCTGAGGTCCTTTCTCCTCCTCCTGTGTCTGTGGCAGGGTGGCGGCTGGGGAGGCCTGGGGACCACCGTGCCCTGAGACTGCTTGTGTTTCCCCAGCCTCCCCTCTCGGCATCTGCCCATAAATCACTCTGACACCCGACGAGGCAGGGCGGGGCAGATTCCACATCACCTCAGTGGGTGAGCGCTTCCCCGGCCGCTGGACTCCAGCGGAGCCTGTGGTTCTTGGCTCCAGATGCTGGCCGCCCGGCCCGGGGCGCCGAAGGCCAGGCCCACAACACCAGGGCAGTTGTGTTTGCCCTGGGCTGGGAGCGGGGTTCAGGAGAAACACTCAAGTCCTGCCGCCCCGGCCCATCCACTGGCGGGTGTGGGGGACGAGGTGGGCCGGGGGCTCGGGCCTGCCCTCACAGCAAGGGGCCTCCCTCTCCCCAGGCCACCCCTCCCTGCCCAGGGTGCTGAAAGCTCCAGGCGGTGCCAGAGGTGTCTGGGATTGTTTTGGACCTGGCAGAAGAGAAGAGGCATTCTGAGAGAGAGAGAGAGAGAAAGAAGAACCCCCTCAACCCCACGGCCTTCCCCCCCCCCGCCCCCCACGCTGGTGAGTCGCCAGCACAGGAATTATCAAATGCTTTGTACCTGGAAGTGCGCTGACGGGCTCTTTGGACAAGACCCCAGGGCTTCCCAGGGCCCCCCTGGAAGGGGAGCGGCCCTTGTCTGGGACCTGCTCGGGGATTTGGGGAGCACCTGCCGTGTGTGCGGCTCTGAGCGGTGCGGAGGTAGCGTCATGAACAAGGCACCTGCCCTCAACGAGCGGTCGGCCTCCAAGGAAGACCCACTTCTCAGCTTGCACTCAAGGCCTTCCCGGCGGGCCTGGCTGACCTCTCCCACCCCCACCCCCGCCACGCGTCACCC
Source organism: Neomonachus schauinslandi (assembly GCF_002201575.2). Taxonomy (NCBI): domain Eukaryota; kingdom Metazoa; phylum Chordata; class Mammalia; order Carnivora; family Phocidae; genus Neomonachus; species Neomonachus schauinslandi. Next base: position 55,719,651 of record NC_058413.1, on the reverse strand, counting down.
CATCGTTTTCCACACTTGCCTTGGACTCAGAAGCCATCACACCTCTGTTCAGGCCCACCCCTCCGCCAGGCCTGCCCTTCCTTCCCCTACCAACTGTCAGAGTCTAGATCAAATTCTCTGCCCCCCCTCGCGGGTCCTTAAGTACCCATCCACATCACCCCTCATTTCCGGGTGGGCAGTCACTGGGCATGGGTCACACCAGATGCTGAGAAGCAGGGTGGTGCCAAGGGGTGGCAAATCATGGCTTCTGGGGTCAGAGGGGCTTGCTGACCTCTGGCTCTGCCACCTGCTGCACAGTGGCTTACAGATGCGACGCTTGAGGCTAGTCTTGTGAGGACACACAGCGTGCTCTATGCGTGCGTGCTCATGGAGGGCCAGCGCAGGACTCAGCCCAGCACTGGTCACCTCCAGCCACAGGGTGGGCGCAGCCTCCTGAGGACGGGCCCTCCCTGGATGCCCATGCTGCTCTTTTCCTTTCTGATGGGGACAAAGGGCAGCAAGGACAGGGCTGCTCCAGGGAACAGGGGGAGTCAGGACAATGGAGGCCAGAGATGGGCAATGGCCTACCCAGTCTGGGCCCTCCCAGGATTCTAGAATTCTAGAGGTCTAGGATGATGAGGATGATGTCTGCCCCCCCAACTCCCCCAATTTGAGTCCCCCTCCCTTCCAGAGTTGAGGGCAGTAAGAGGCTGACCCTTAACGTTTGTCTGCTCCTCGTGGCCTCTCCTGTCCTAACCATGGGCCCCCAGCTTCCTCTATAGCTGGAGTTCCTCCAGCCCCCAGCCTCTCTTAGCAAGGGGCAGAGCAGGCTGTGCCCCCAGCGCCCTCCCCCTCTGGGGGCCCTGGTTGTGTGACAGGGGAGGTATGGAGGGGGCCTTGCCATCCCTAGGAGCCCCGCCTGCTCTGAGTTTGTGGGGGCCCTGCTCCCCTCCCCCCAGCAGAGGGAGCTGCCTGAGCCCAGCACTGGCTCTTCCCTGCCTCACTGTGTGGCCTTGGACAAACTGCTGCCCTCTCTGGGCCTATTTTTCCTCTGGTCCATGGCAGGGTCAGCCTCAGAGGGTGTGGAGGAGTCCATCCAAGGTGCCTGAGGCTGAAGAGGGATGAAGCCCCACCTTGTTCACTCAGAGCTGTTGGTGCTCTAAGCGAGGGGGAGGGACCTCGGGGGCCCAGTAGAAGGGACTGTTGGGCAACAGCAGGGCGTGGGGGATCGGTGAGGGTGGGAGTTGGCGGGTGGCAACCTCACTGCAGCCCCCCCAAGGCCCCCTAAAGGAACCCACAGAGGCTGCTTGTCAAGGCCTCTTGCCTAATTATCAAATTGCTCCCAGATCCCCTCCTGCAGCCTGACCTCCTCCCAGCCAGAGTCTGCTAGGACACATCAGGCCGAGCCCAGAGATGGGGACACTGGTGTGCAGGGCAGCCAGACCCCGGCCTGGGCCCTTCCCTCACTCCCAGCAGTCCAGGCCCAGGCCGGGGTCTGCCCCCAAGTCCCATGAGGGACAAGGGTTGGTTTAGGAGCCAGTCCCACTCGGGGACCCTGGCTGGGTTCTCTGGTTCCTGTTTTCTTCTTCCTTAGAATGGGATTTTAATCTCAAGCCCCCCACCCAGGGTCATAGAGATAGTGTTTACCAACTCCTGGGGGAACTGGTGCCCCTCTCTCTGAACTCCAAACCAAACTCTGGGAGGTGGAGTGTGGGCTGACAGCCGGCCCCAGGCTGCACCTCTGCCTAACCCTGACACCAGGCTTGCTTTGCTCGAAGCAAGTGCCCCTCACTCCTGCATCCTCCTGAGACAGACTCAGCCTCCCCACGAGTCAGCCTCTCTGTGGAAGACTGGCTTTCGGCTGGCTAACCCCCATGCCAGAAGAGAAGGTGCCTCAGGGTCCCCCACAGCCCCAGAGCCCTGCTGATGTCCTGCTCTGAGGGCACTGCACAGGGTCCTGGGGTCTGGTGCAGCTGTTGGGAGGGTATTTCCCAGGGTCCAGCTGTGAGCCCTGACACAGCCATTCCACCCCCAGGCCCCCATTCGGTGCTTTCCCCACTCCCCAGGGCAACCTCACACGTGTGTGCACACATCCCCACACGCATACGCACAGGCAGCTGCACACAGACGCAAGGTCACATGCCCGCGAGCTAAGGATCGGGCGGGGGTGAGGGGCAGCTGACATCTGCCCACCAGGTGCGGCCCAGCTGTTAATCAGTGCTTGGAAGGAGCGGCTGGTGCCGGGACCCCTGGGGAGATGAGGGCAGCCAAAGGTCACCTGGGGTTCCCACAGCCCCTCACGGTGGCCGCAGGGACCATGCCAGGAGCCTGTCAGCCCCCCGGCTGCCCCCTCCCACTTCCAGATGGGGAAACGGGGCTCGGAGTGGCGCGGGGACAGAGTGGGGGCCTCACAGCAGCAGCAGGTGGGGCTGGACTTCGCGCCCTGCGTTTGTGGCCTGAGCTGGGCCTCTCCCCTCCCCATTCGGCCCCAGATGTTTGCCCCACACCTGCCCCTGCTCCCTGCCTGGAGGAAGAGGGCCAAAGGGGCCTTGGCCACTGTCTCCAAACCCTAAGAGGCCACAAGAAGGCACAGGGCACTCAGCTCTGACATTCCTCCAGTCAGAGCTGTCCCATACGGGCAGAGGCTGCCCCAAATTGAAGGGAGAGAGCCCACTGTCCCTGAGGGTGTTCAAGCAGGGGCTGCAGGCTACTGGGGACTTTGATGGGTAGGCTCAGTAACCACCAAGAGTCTTTCCAGGCATGGCATTTCCCTGTTCTAAGATCCTGAGTGTTAGTGACCCCCTGAGTTAAGAATTCCTCTGAAGTTTGGATTAAATGCACCCCCCTCCCTAGGCTCCTTCCAGTCCCCTTACTCCGGGACTTTCTGAGCCTCTAGAATCCTCTTGGCCAAGCCCCACGGCCTGTGAGCAGACAGTTCAGGACTCCAGTCCCTGCTCATCAATGACTTTGTCTCACCAGTGGCTCCATCTGTAAGGTTGGGCCCATCCCAACAGCACCAGCTTCTTGCACTGTGGTTGTGGTGAGGAGAAATTAAGGGCCACACATGAAAGCTATTGTGAACCAGACCAGGAGCTGGTGAACTTGACTCTGGCTTGGAGGGTTCTGCAGGAGGAGGAGACAGTAGGAGCAGAAACTGGAGGTGGTTGGGGAAGATAAAGGAGCTAGGGTGACAAAAGGGCTGGGTGTGAGCAAGGGAGCTATGGGGGCCAAGGCCGGGGGCTTCGGATAGCAGACAGAGGCCCCAGGACCTGCGTCGGCGGACATGTGTTCCCCAGCGGGACGCCGGGAGGGTGCATCTATCACTGCCCGTGGCCTGCCAGCCCAGGCTCCAGCCACTGGAGCTGGTGGTGGATCAAAGGGCTGTGAAGACGAGGCTGACAGCTGGGCCAGGCCCGGGTCACCTCATTGACCCCAGCTGGTGGCCCAGGCCTTGGGAAAGTGGGGCTAGGAAGTGCTTGAGGATGGGGCTCCAGGAGGCAGATTCTGGTCCTCAAAGAGCACCTGCTGGGCACCAGACTGGGTGGGGCTTTGCCCTCATCATGGGTGCCCACATCGGGATGACCCATTTTACAGATGAGGACACGGAGGCCCAGAGATCTCTTCTGTCTGGGTCTCCTCCTGCCCCCCATCCTCAACCACAAAGGAGAGGGTGTATCCAGGGAAACATGGTGGAAGCACCCAGATTAAATGGGGGAAAATTCTAGAAACTGGAAGGGAGGACATGGGCCCTGGAACACCGGGATCGTGTCTCCGGACGTACTGTGTACAGCTCGGAGAGCTCCAGAACCACAGTTCTGCCTGGCCTGGCTTGGCCCTCCCAGGCGTACAGCAACCACAGTGGCCTTGGAGGGGCTTCTTCAGGCCTCTGTCTCCCCATCTGTAAAATGGGCCGCTTGGACTCACTTTTCTCCAAGAGGCCTTCCAGCCCTGAGGTGGAATGGGGAGGGCTGGCGAGGGTTCCAGAGAGGAGGCCTCTCCAGCTCAGATTTAACGAGCCGTCTGTTCAGTTGGAACTGATCAAAACCAGACTTGGGCTCAGTCGTGTCTCTGATTTGCACAGACTGAAGCCGCCAAGAATTCATCCCTCACTGTTTCCAGTAAATAATTGGGCTCCCGTGGGGTTCCCAGGGCGGGCCGGACGTCTCACCTCCTCTCTTCACAGTGGACTTGACCAGGGGAGGCCTGGCGGGAAGGAAACCCACAGCCGGGCCTCACCTTGTGCTCCTACCACACCAACCCGGGGTTGGTGCGGGTTGCTCGGGGCCCCCACCCCTCACGTGGCCAGGGTGGTCAGGCGGCCAGCTGGAGCCCACGGCCCGCTCGCCCGGGAGTCTGGCGCCATTGTTTCCTTCGTGCACGCCGTCCACAGTCCCTCACAGAACGCCCGAGAGCCGTGATGGGAGGCAGTGGCCCGGCCCCTCCTCAGAAGCTCCCCACAGCCTCTCAGAGGTCCTGAGGGGTCACCACCTCTTCCTTTGTTGTTCCTCCCGTTTCTAAAAGAAACCAAGAGGGGCGCCTGGGTGGCTCAGTCGTTAAGCGTCTGCCTTCGGCTCAGGTCATGATTCCAGGTCCTGGGATCGAGCCCCGCATCGGGCTCCCTGCTCCGCGGGGAGTCTGCTTCTCCCTCTCCCACTCCCCCTGCTTGTGTTCCCTCTCTCGCTGTGTCTCTCTCTCTGTCAAATAAATAAATAAAATCTTTAAAAAAATTTAAAAAAAATAAAAGAAACCAAGAGACGCCAAAAGCGGGCTTGGAATAGTGCCGTCGTGGAAGTTGTGCGGTGAGCCCCGTCTCTCAGTTCTGTGGGGCACTGCCATGGCTGCGAACGTGCCACTGTGGGGTGAGGGGCCCGCGAAAACCCAAAGGGCCGCAGTCGGGGGCTGTGACGCCTGGATCGAAAGCCCGCCGCACAGCACGCGCACGCACACGCACACGGCCGGGGGAGGCCCGGGCTGACGCACAGGGGCGCACGCGCACGCACACGGCCGGGGGAGGCCCGGGCTGACGCACAGGGGCGCACGCGCACGCACACGGCCGGGGGAGGCCCGGGCTGACGCACAGGGGCGCACGCGCAGCCGCGTGCGTTGCACAGTGTGCACTTGAACAAGGGTCCCGGGAGATTACCTCTTCTGCCGTGTTTGGGAGCTCAAGACCAGAGACCCGACCTTGACAGAATATCCACTCTCCCCCTAAGATTGTAACTTTGGAGTTCTCTGGACTCCAAGTCACCCTTCTTGCTCCAAAAAAAATAAAAAGCCACAGAAAATAGAAAGATGTGGGGGATATTTTGCTGCCATTTCACACTGAAGTGTGAGCGATTGGGTTTGACTGCATAGGAGAGTTTGCATAGGTGAGGACCGGCCCGAGGAGTCAGTGGGTTGCCCTGTCCCAGGACAGAGAGGCCTAGAGCACTGGCCTCTTACAGGCCCCTTCGGCCGGGAGGAGAAGGGACACCTGCACCCCTGTGCTCTGCCCGCTGTGGATCGGATCATAGTTCAGCATTTGCATTTCCTGAAAGTGGGGAGGGCAGGAAGGCCCTATCAAAATAGGGGCACAGCTAAATCCCATTGTTCTCATGTGCATTGAGTGACAGGGTTGAATTCATTCTGAATCTCAAATAATATTCAAAGATGGCAGGAGACTGTATGTTTACCCAAAGGGAGCAGGATTTTTTAAAGTTCCAGAACTAGTGCTAAGAGTTGGTGGCTGCTGGCCTACCCCACCTTTTGAGTCCTCCGTGTGGGCTCAGCATCTGCATTCTGAGTTCAGGCTCTGAGTTACCAGTTTTGATTCTAAGCTCTAGTTGGTTCAAGGTTGAATAGATCCTCGATGGTCCTCTGGGCCCTTGACAATGTTCCATGAATAAATCTACCAACCAACTAAGCAGAAGAATGGAGGAGGAGGGAGGGGAAGGTGTGGAGGGAGAGAGGGGTAGGGGAGGGTGTCTCGGTCCTCCCAGACCTTGGCCCTGCCTACCGGCTGCATTTCCTTGGGACTGTGATTATCTCGTCCTCCCTTTGGGTCAAAGAACCAAGGTTGGGGGCGGGTGTCCCTGAAGACTGGGCTATTCCTTCTCTTGATACCCTGAGAAAGGGATTTGGAAAAATCTCTTTCAAGCCCCCTCTTACTGCCTGGACCACTTTTGGCTCCCTCTTCCTCTCCCACCAGCCCTTCTCTTGGGGGCCAGCAGCCCAGTTTGGGAAAACAGCCCTCTGGCCCTTCTCTGCTCTGTGCACCTCCCGGCTCCCCTGTGCACAGGTGGGCCTTTCTCTTCGACTTATCCTGCAATGCAACAAAGCTGGATGGGGGAGGATGGGGGAGGCCTCTGCCTCCCACCCTTAGGTGGATGAAGCTCCAGAAGGTCAGTTTGCAATTGGAGGGGCCTTAAAATCATGGGGGTGGGGAGTCAGCAGACATTGCCTCAGTTGGCCACTTGTTCCCTTAACAAGCCCCTTGTCAGGCTCTGGGGACCTAGGAGGAGTTTGACCAGGTACCAGCCCACCTGGTTCTCTCTGACCCCAGACTGGGGGCACCTCCTAGGTGAGGACTGGGTCAGACCCTCCTCCTGATCCTGGCATCCAGCCCGGGCAGGGTCTAAAAAGGTTTTGGAAAATATGAGCGAGGCCCCAGCCTCCCACACCCCTACCACATCCAGCATGAGACTGACCCAGAGAGAGTGTGAGCTGTGAGAAGCAGGGAGTGCTCCCCTGGGGAGCCCCGCTGATGGCAGCAGCCGTGCTAAGTGTGCATGGGTGCCAGGGCCACGTGAGAGCCGTCCTGCTAGACCCCAGCACCCTTTTCCCAGAGTGCCCGCCTCTCTGGGGGGGCCCTTCATGCCTCAGGAAGCTGCACTGCCTGCCCCGGCTGCCAGCACCTCTCCCTGCCCCGAGGCCTCCACCGGGCCCCTGAGCCGCCCCAGAGGGGAAAGGGGCCAGCCAGCCAGCAGAGGGCTGGGGGCTGAGGTTGCCACGGACAGCTTAGCTTCCCCGGGACCAGCCTTCCCACCCACACCTGAAATAACAGGCGTGTGCTGGCGTTTCCAGTCTGTGACTTTTACTCCCTTGTGATCCCCCCTCACTTGACAGATTAATATTCGGGGAAGCCCCAGGGGATGGCTGGAGGGAAAGCCACTGCCCAGGCTCCCCCCATCTCCCTGGCCTGGGGCCCCTGCTGCTGAGGAGGTGGCTCTGGTTCTGCTTCATCTGCATCCAGACCTGGATGGATGGCAGACAGGTGCCTGGTGTCCCGGCCACCTCCCTGTCCTCCCCACGCCTAGCCAGAGAAAGTCACCAGCTTGCAAGTAATTGGCCCCAGAATCCCCGTTGCAGGCCATTCTGGGCCACCAGTTCTGGGAGCCAGCCTGGGCACAGCTGGCCTACTGATCCCCCGTGAGACACCTGTGGACCCTGCTCCCTGCAGAAACCTGGTCCCAGAGGCTCGGCACAGCCAAAACCACGAGGCGCGAATCAGGAATGCCGCCCTGAGAGAACGAACCACAGCCCAGAGGGGTCAACGACCATTGCAGCAGTAACCGCGGATATCGGATATCGATTGCCTGCTTTCTCTGTGCTGTTAGCCAGGCTAAGTGCTTCGCATTATTAACCCATTGAATCCTCAGAAAGCTGCAATGAGTCTGGCCCGGCTTTCAGCCCTATTCCACAGAGGAGGAGACCCAGGCTCCTAGAGGTGAAGGGCTTTGCCCTTGGCCACACAGTTTGTGAGCTGCGGTGCTGGGATTAGAATCACGACATGGGACACCCAGAGCCTGTTATAACCTATACCCGGCAAGACTCAACCCCAGAAGTGCTGGCCCATAGCTCCCCAGATGTGTCTGTTCCTGCTGCCTCTGTAGGTCCGTGTATGGGAGGAGACTCCCAGGCTGCAGAGGGGGACCGGGACCAGGAGAGCGAGGCCCGATTCTCCCCTAGCCGAGCACTTCCCCGCAGACAGTGGGGCCTGGGTGCGGGGGTGCCGCCTGCCTAGGACCTGGGCCGCACCCAGTTCCCCAGAGGCCAGGGCTGTGCGCAGAGTGGCCAGTGGCCCCGCGGTCCTCCCTGCTGCCCCACCCCCGCCCTCCCCTTGTGCTTGGGGAAGGAGAGCTTGGGGGCCTTGTTATCTTGGGGCAAATGCAGACTGGGCTTGGGTCACCAGGCTCTTGACCTCTAGATGAGCGCTGGGAGAAGGAGGCCAGGTGGAGTGTGGCTGCCCTGGAGGGGTTCTTATCTAACTGCTGCCCTCCCCTCAGGGTGAGAAGGAGAAACTGGCCCCCAGAAGGTCAGTGACTTGCCCAGGGTCATCATGTAGCCAGCCAGTGCTGTCTGCAACTCTCTGGGCCTCAGAACCATGGCCCTTCTCCTCTAGCTACCTCTAGCTGAGGAAGTCAGCTGGGAGGGGAACTTGCTGAGGAGAGCCCAGAGGCTTCTTCCTGTTTCCCCTTTGGGATCCTGGGTCTCAGGATCCAGAGCCAGGGGTGAGCAAATGCCAAGCCCCATGCCAAGCCATGGGGCTCTCTTGCTGTATGGCTGTGTGAGAGTCTGGGCCAGCTCCCTCCTCACGTGCACCGGGATGGGGGAGGTACTGAGGGGCAAGGGGCGGGGAATGGGTACCACTCCAGGTGCTTTCATGTTCCCAGGAGGCTCAGGGACCCTTCCCCACATGCCAAAGTGCCGCATGAGTGCTCATGACACGCTGACTTGTGCACCCACCCAGCTTCTACTGGGGAGGAAGGCCCAAAGAGCAGGGACCCGACCTGGGAGCCAGAGGCCCAACCTGAATGAGACAGAGAGATGGAGAGAGACGGCCTCAAACGTGCACTCTGGTCCAGCCATGCTCCTGGGAGGGTCAGCCCTCCTTCTTCTCATGTAAACTGGGGATGTTGCCCCTTTCTTTTTTTTTTTTTTTTTAAGATTTTATTTATTTTTCAACAGAGAGAGAGACAGCGAGAGAGGGAACACAAGCAGGGGGAGTGGGAGAGGGAGAAGCAGGCTTCCTGCCGAGCAGGGAACCCGATGTGGGGCTCGATCCCAGGACCCTGGGATCATGACCTGAGCTGGAGGCAGACGCTTAACGACTGAGCCACCCAGGCGCCCACGTTGCCCCTTTCTTTTCTTTTTTTTTTTTTTATTTATTTATTTATCTGAGAGAGAGAGAGAGAGAGAGTGAGAGAGAACACGAGAGGAGAGAGTTTCAGAGGCAGAAGCAGACTCCCCGCTGAGCGGGGAGCCTGATACGGGACTCGATCCCGGGACTCCAGGATCATGACCTGAGCCGAAGGCAGTTGCTTAACCAACTGAGCCACCCAGGTGCCCCTGCCCCTTTCTTGATGAGAGTTTAGGTGCAGGTCAGATGAGGTCCTGGGTGTGTGGGGGGAGGTGTCCTCGATAACCTTAAAGGCCTTTTCATCAGATACGGGCTGGGGCCTCCCCCCTGCCTCCCGGCCTTCCCCTCTTGGTCTCTGGCTATCCATCTGTTCAATGAGGAGATTGGGCTGAAGGATCCAGAAGGCTGCTTCTTGCTCTTAAAAGTCACCTGTCACCTCCCCGGTTGAGAAGGAGGGGCCCAGCAAGATCGAGGAGGAGGGTCCACAGAATATTAGGGGGTTGACTGGGCCCGCAGAAGTGAGATTCCGGGGTCCCCTGAAAGCCTTCGATGTCCAGCAGAGCCATCTGGAGCATTCTGGAGCAGGGCCAGGCCTGCTGTGCTGGAGATGAAAAAACGGCCCCAGGGATGTGGCTGAGGGGGCAAGAGGGTGGGGAGGGGTCTGTCACCCGCCGGGCGGGCGGGATGAGCCGAGTCTAAATAAATCACTAACACACGGGTGGAGAATTCCTTGAAAAGGCGCCCTGGATTATGGACAGCAGAAGGGGAGGGGATGGGGGAGAGGCTCAGGGGAGCCATTCCTGTGATCTCCCCCTCTCATGCACCAGGGCCCTTCCCCCTCCCACATCAGGGGTTGTGACTATCTGAAGACTGGCCGCCTCTGGGATGGGGTTAGCCTTGGTCGGGGGGGGCTCTCGATCCACGTCGTGAGAAACTCGAAAAGCCCCGAGCCCCTCCGAGGGGAGAGAGGTGTTGAAAGCTGCATCCTGCTCGGAGGGTTGCGCCAAGGCCAGAGATAATATCATGTGCCGGAGAGCAGTGGGGCTGGGCCTCACCAGCCCCTGCCTCACCCCCACCCCCTGCGCCCTGCACCCCTGCCTGGGCCTGAGCCTCTGCTCTTGGGCAGGGGCCCTGTCGCTCTCAGCCTGGGAGGTGGCCTGGCCCCCTTCCCACTGGACCCACTCCAAGCTTGAGAAACCCCAACTGGCGCGGGGCAGGGTCAGAGATCGGTGTGGGGGTGGGGAGGAACAGTCTGATGCTGAGGTCTGGAACTGGTCAGATCATCCTAGGTTCCCTCCGGCCTCTGGAAAGGGGAGCTGGGGAGCCCCGGTCACCTCTAAGGGGGTCCGAGGCCTTACAGGGCCTGTCCTGGGCAGGGGCACGAGGCTGGCTCGGGCTGGTGCTGTCCAGGCTCTCCCTGCAGCTCCGGGGGCAGGGGCTGGTGGCTGCCGACTGGACAGATGGATGGGTGAGCGTCTGAATAAGAAAGAGGCAGGGCCCAGAAACCCTATGATCCAAGCATGACTGGAGAGCAGGTCCAGAGAAGGGTTTCCACTTCCCCGCTCAGTAATGATACCTCATGAGTCTCACGCTTCACGGCTTACAAAGGGCCTTTGCATTCACTCCCCTGGCCCCGGGAGGAAGGACGTGGTCGGATTCGCCCTGTGGCAGATGAGGAAACTCGGAAAGGCCCAGCTTGGCACCAGGCGGTCTCCCCCAAGGCTTCCGTGTCCTCTGCCCCTGAGCTCCCAGGAGCCCAGAACTGCTAACAGGGCAGGAAATGTCAACCTATCCAGTAGATGAAACAGCCAGGTCTGGGGAGGGTCAACACAGGGGACTAAAGGCCCAGCCAGGACCAGAATTCAGCTGTTCAGCTCCCGGCCTAGCCCTGTGAGGGCCAGGCTTGAGCACGCTGTATGCCTGTGCGGGAGACAGACGCAGCCATTTCCCTGAGCAGGGGACGCGGGCCACGAAGGCCGGGCCCCAGGTCTCTCTCCTGCTTAAGCCCCTTCCTTGCTCGGGCTCTCTGCCCCGCTGCTGCACCTCACGGCCTGGCCCCCGCCAACCTCTGTGGTGTCCTCCCTCCGGCCCCTGCAGCTGGAGCCCCGACCTTGTGCCAGGCAGGACAGGGAGGCCTTCCCTACAGATCGGGAACCACTTGCCACCCCTGGAGCCTGAGCCACTCCAGACTGCAGCCCCCACCTCCCTGCAACACACATCTGTTCTGGAGCCTGAAAATGTCTCATTGAAGAATGGCTCTGCTAGTTCATTTCCTCTCATCAACAGCCCAAACGTTCTCTGCCGGATCCCAGGCCCCTGCCAGGCCCTGTGAGGGATAGAGAGAGGCTGGGCTTTGGCTTTGAGTTGGGTGGACTGTGCCCCTTACCACTTGGGTAACCCTTGCCCACCCACCACCCTTCTCTGAGCCTTAGTTTCTTCATCTGTAAAATGGGACGATGACTCAGGTCAGAGGATGCCCAGTATTGCAGGACTCAAAGGAAAGCAGAGATGTGAATGTATTTTGCAAATTATAAAATGCTGTTCAAAATACAAATGAAATATGAGGGAGGAGCCTAGGTGACTTCCCAGGGTCACACAGAGGTGGTCCCAGAAGCAGACCACATCAGTGTGGGAGGGCTGGACCATGGGGGCACCTAATTCTGAAGGGCCTGGGGAGCCGCTGTGGGGTCCCTGACAAGCACCTTCTCAGGGAGGGCTGCCCCGCGCTGGTCAGAGGGCTCCTTCTCTGAGAGCAGGGGGAGGCCCTTCCCTGGGAACTTCTCAGCTGCCCCATTCAACCTCTTAGAAAATAGGCCCATCGAGGGGAGAGACCTACCCAGAGTCACATGGCCACTCAGAGGGGGCCAGGGACAAACCAGGTCAGGGTGTCACCAGCTGGGGCAGCTTCCTGGCGACCCTATGAGCACTCACACCCCCTCAGGCCTAGGAACCCAAGCCTCTCACCCTCAGGCCACACCTCAGACTCTAGCCATGAGTAGCCTGTCAAAGCCCAGCAGGAGGCCAGGCAGGGCACCTGGCGGTGTGCAAGCAGGTAGGAGGGGCAGAGAGGGGTCTTCAGAGAAGAACCAGAGTGGTGGTGAAAGGGGCCAGAGGAGGCTGGTCATGGGAGCCAGAGGCCCAGGGGAGCGGCTGCTCTGGGCGCATCCCAGGAGTCTCAGTCAGGGAGACTGAGGCCTGGCCCAGCACAGAGCTCATCGCGCCTCCTCGGCCACGGCCCAGTGATGTCCCCACACAAGGTGGGCCCCACAGCAGAGGGGTCAGGGGCCAGCCGGTGCTGGCAATCGGGCATTTTGTGAGGCTTTGGTACAAGTGACATTTACTCCTCAGAAGAGTTTGTGAAGCTAATAAATAAAGTCAACATGATTGCTTAACCTACTGAGCAGTTGAGGGGTCAGTCCGAATCAAGTGTAAATCAGTTCAGTGCCCTCTGCCCGCCCGGGAGCAGTGAGGCCTGACCCTCTGTCCGCGCCTTGGTGATGGTCGTTTCATTAGCTCCTCACAAGAGCGCCGAGGTGAAGCAAGTGCCTCCTGAGTTGTCGATGAGGACACTGACATTCAGAGAGGTTAAGTCACTTGCCAGCAAAGGACAGAGCAGGCATTTGGACTCAGGTCTGTGGATTTCAGGGCGAGGGTCCTTTCCACTCCCTCCCCTGCCACCCCTGTGCTCCCCACCCCCACCCCCACCCCCATGCTATGGTCCAGAAAGGACTCTCACAGGAGGACGGGGCTCTGTCCTGGCACCCCCACCGGCCTTGGCTGGGCCATCCCTAATGCCTGTCATCCCTGCTGTCCTCAGAGTTCACCCATCAGCTCCCTATGTTTGCTGTCCCTGCAAAGCCCACCTCCCACAGCTCCTTAGGGAACGAGGGGAGCTAACAAAGCCCCCAGTGACCACTGAGGACTTGACTGCCCAGCTTTTCCCTGAGGGCAATGGGGAGCCACAGAAGGGTGTTGAGCAGGGAGAGACAGGGTAGGACTCAGCTGAACTGGGTTTCCAGAGAGGCTGACGAAACTCGAGCTTCAGGTCGCTCACTCATCTGGGTTTCTTTCCGGGCTGGAGGTGCTGGTAAGACGGTGGAGGCTAGCAATGTGTCCATATGAGTATATGGTTTTGTGAAATTGGCCGAAACATAATGTGTGAACTCCAACTGGTTAAGACCTCTGTCTCTTTCCACTTTGACTTTCACCTCTCGGGCTGCTGGAGAAGCCCGATACTTTTGGAATCTGACTAAGGGCAAGTTGAGTGGAGTTTGAGTTTCATTTGGGTTTCTGGGGGTATATATACACATGTGTGGCCGAGTACTGACCATCCTGGTGTGGACTGGCTTCTAGAAATACTCTCCCTGCCTCCTGCCCATGCTCGCCCGGCATCGTGACCCCATGGTGCAGGGCCACAGGTCACGTTGTGACATCAGCGTGTCCTGCAGACCCTGGTGCTGCCAGCATATGGGCCGCGGGGGAGAAGCAATAGTTGAAATTGGCAGAGCCAGCCGGTAGTCTGTGGCGAATTCTGCCGATCATCAGACTGTGTGAGACTGTAAGCGGGAGATTTGTTTCTCATTTATGCTTACCCAAAAGAAAAGTGTCCTTCTGTCCAGGATAGACTCAATAAGGCAGCAGGTAAACTATAAAATCACCATTTGGGTTTTCTTTTCTCCAATGCCAATCACACAAAATAAAATGTACTGGAAGTCCCGCGGCTTCGGCAAACCTGTCGCATTAGCACAAACGGCGAGTGCGTCTGTGTATGACCCATCTCTCGGGGCTCTGGTACCTGAGCCCTCCTCCTCACGGGGGCTCAGCCTCTGCCCCCGTACCTGCCCCGCCTCCACGGTGCTCATCCCCACTCCGGGAAGCTCCTTGCACCCTGGCCAGTCACTTGTGTGAGAAACCCTGAGTGGAGGGAACCTCAGCCTCCTCGTGACCCCCACCCACCTGTAGGTCTGGGGTCCACCCCTCGGAGCAAGCAGAACAAACACAACCTCCCTTTACCACCTGGAAAACCCTCGCTCCGCCTCACCCTGCAGAGCCCCGGTCAAACACTGCTCCTCCTTGAGGTTTCCCCAGCTCCCCATCCAAAGTCCAGGGGCTCCCACGCAGGAGCTCTTGCAGCGGGAGGGGGCTGCGTAGCCGCCTCGCTGCGCACCAAGGACCAAGCACGCCTGGCCCGGGGCAGAGTGCAAGGCCACAACCCCTGCCTTCATCCTCCGGGAACTACCCTCCCCCCCACCCCCTGAGGGGGCCAGAGCCTCACCTCCCCCAGCCCAGGCTCAGACCTGACTTGGCAGCGACCTTCACTGCCACTGGCCATACCCACTTAAGTAGAACCCCCTTTCCTCTGGACTCCCTGCCTCCCTCCCACCTTTCTGGCCTTTTCCTCTTAGTCTCCCGTGAGGGCTCCTTTCCTCCTCTTTCTCCCACCTCTAAATGAACCCCAGAGCTCAGTCTGAACGCACTCCTCCCACTCTGTAGTCTCTCTCTGACTAGCCAGTGACCTCTTGTCTGCACACACAGCCCCTACCAACCTCTACCCTCGGGAGTCAGGCGGGCGGGCCCCTCAAACAGATCACGTCTAAGTCTGAATCAGCATTCCCCGATCGACCTGCCTTTCCTCTTGTTTGCACTACGGACCCATCCTGCTTCCATTCCCGCCTAAGTTACCCTTCTGTCCCTCCATCCTCAGCATCCACTGTGCTTTTTTTTTTTTTTAATTTAAATTCAAGTTAGCTAACATATAGTGTATTATTAGTTTCAGAGGTAGAGGTCAGTGATTAAGTGATATAAGATCAGTCTTATATAATACCCAGTGCTCATTACATCCCGTGCCCTCCTTAATGTCCATCACTCAGTTACCCCATCCCCACCCCACCCCCCTCCAGCAACCCTCAGTTTGTTTCCTGAAATTAAGAGTCTCTTATGGTTTGTCTCCCTCTCTGGTTTCATCTTATTTTATTTTTCCTTCCCTTCCCCTATGTTCCTCTGTTTTGTTTAATAAATTCCACATATGAGTGAAATCATATGATGTTTGTCTTTCACTGACTTATTTCACTTAGCATAATACCCTCTAGTTCTATCCACATCATTGCAAATGGCAAGTTTTCATTCTTTTTGATGGCTGCGTAATATTCCTGTGTGTGTGTGTGTGTGTGTGTGTGTGTGTGTGTGTGTGTGTGTGTACCACATCCTTAACCACTCATCTGTTGATGGACATCTGGGCTCTTTCCACAGTTTGGCTGTTGTGGACATTGCTGCTATAAACATCGGGGTGCACGTGCCCCTTCGGATCCCTACATTTGTATCTTTGGGGTAAATACCCAGTAGTGCGATTGCTGGGTTGTAGGGTAGCTCTATTTTTGAGGAACCTCCATACTGTTTTCCAGAGTGGCTGCACTAGCTTGCATTCCCACCAACAGTGTAGGAGGGTTCCCCTTTCTATGCATCCTTGCCAACATCTGTCATTTCCTGACTTGTTAATTTTAGCCATTCTGACTGGTGTGAGGTGGTATCTCCTTGAGGTTTTGATTTGGATTTCCCTGATGCCGAGCGATGTTGAGCACTTTTTCATGTGTCTGTTGGCCATTTGGATGTCTTCTTTGGAAAAATGTCTGTCATGTCTTCTGCCCGTTTGTTGACTGGATTTTTCTTTTTTGGGTGTTGAGTTTGATAAGTTCTTTATAGATCTTGGATACTAGCCCTTTATCTGATAAGTCATTTGCAAATATCTTCTCCCATTCCTTCGGTTGTCTTTTAGTTTTGTCTACTGTTTCCTTTGCTGTGTAAAAGCTTTTTAACCTGATGAAGTGCCAATAGTTCATTTTTGCTTTTGTTTCCCTTGCCTCCGGAGACATGTCTAGTAAGAAGTTGCTACGGCCAAAGTCAAAAAGGTTGTTGCCTGTGTTCTCTTCTAGGATTTTGATGGATTCCTATCTCACATTTAGGTCTTTCATCCATTTTGAATTTATTTTTGTGTATGGTGTAAGAAAGTGGTTTAGTTTCGTTCTTCTGCATGTGGCACCATTTGTTGAAAAGACTGTTTTTTTTTCACGTTGGACATTGTTTCCTGCTTTGTCAAAGATCAGTTGACCATAGAGTTGCGGGTCCATTTCTGGGCTCTCTATTCTGTTCCATTGATCTATGTGTCTGTTTTTGTGCCAGTACCAGACTGCCTTGATGATGACAGCTTTGTAACAGAGCTTGAAGTCTGGGATTGTGATGACTTACGCTTTGGTTTTCTTTTTCAACATTTCCTTGGCTATGTGGGGTCTTTTCTGGTTCCATACAAATTTTAGAATTGTGCTTCAGCTCTGTGAAAAATGCTGGTGTTATTTTGGCAGGGATTGCATTTTAAAAAATCCACCTTATTGAGGCATAATTACATGCAATAGACCACACCCTTTTAAGATGTACTTTTATAATTCTTATGTTTCTCCATGTACTGAGCTTTTTATTGTGATTCTGGAATATGCTTCTTTATGCCTGGTGATATCTTCTTTTTCGAGTCTACTCTATCTGATATTAATATAGCCACCCCAGCTGTCTCATGCGTACCATTTGCATGGTCTATTTCATTCCATCCTTTTTTTTCTCCCAGTCTGCTTGTGTCTTTATATTTGTGTGTGCGTGTGTCTTTATATTTAAAGTGTGTCTCTTTTAGGAGGCATGGAATTTGTTCTTGCTTTTTTTTTTTTTTAATTCAGTCTGACAATCTCTGCCTTCTGATTGGAATATTTGTTCTGTTTGTATTTACTGTAATGATTGAAATGCTTTTCTTTTAGGGGCGCCTGGGTGGCTCAGTCGGTTGAGCGTCCGACTCCTGATTTTGGCTCAGGTCATGATCTCAGGATCCTGGGATCAAGCCCCACATCGGGTTCCATGCTCAACTGGGAGTCTGCTTGAGATTTTCTCTCTCCTTCTCCCTCTCTCCACCATCCCCTGTGCTCTCAAATAAATCTTCAAAAAAAAAAAAGAAATATTTTTAGTCTGTCACTTTGCTGTATGTCTTTTGTGGGTTTTGTTCCTTAGTTCCTCCTTTCTGGCTTTCTGTTGAGTTAACCAGATATATTAGTATTCCATTTTATTTTATTCCATTTTTAGTGGCTTTCTAGCCGTATCTCTTTGCATAACTTTTAGTGGTTGCTCTACAGATTACAATATGCATCTTTATTATATTCATATGAACATAATATATATATATATATAACCACATATCTTTATCAGAGTCTACTTGGAGTTAATGAATTACTTAATTTAGGAATGTTGCAATAATATATTTCTATTTATTCCCCACTCTCCTTAATGCTATTGTTGTCAATTACATGTACATACTTTATAAGCCCCCAAAATATATATGTAACCTTTTCATTGACCCACATATTTATCAGTTCCAGTTCTCTTCTTTCCTTACTGTAGATCTGAGTTCCCTTTAGTCTGAAGAACTTCCTTTAGCATTTCTGGTCATGAAGAACTCCTGGTCATAAATTATCTCCTTACTTATTTATCTTAAAATGTCTTCTTTTATCTTCATTTTTGGAGGATGGCTTGCTAAATATAGAATAATCTGTGACAGTTTGTTCTTTCAGCACTTTGAACGTGTTGTTTCAATATCTTCTAACATCCACTGTTTCTGATGAGAAATGGATCACTATTTGTATCACTGTTCTGTACACAAGGTATTTTTTGTTCTGGCTGCTTTCAAGATTTTCTCCTTAACTTTGGCTTTCATCAGTTTGACTATTTTTTTTTTTAGATTTTATTTGTTTATTTGAGACAGAGATCGAGAGAGAGAGAGAGAGAGAGAGAGAGGGCGTACCTGAGTAGGGGGACGAGTATAGGGAAAGGGAGAGGGAGAAACAGACTCCCTGCTAAGCACAGAGCCTGACTTGAGGCTTGACATGGGGCTCGACACAGGGCTCAATCCCAGGACGCCAAGATCATGACCTGAGCCGAAGTCAGAGGCTTAACCAACTGAGCCACCAAGGAGCCCCTCATCAGTTTGACTTATTTGCCTAAAAGTGATTTTCTCTGTGCTTCTCTCCTTGGGATTTGTTGAGATTCTTAGCTCTTAAAGTTAGTTTTTCACCAAATTTGGGGAGTTTTTGGCCAGTATGTATTAATACATTTTCCTGCCATTTTATCTCTCTCTTTTTTCCTTCTGGAATTCCAATTACACAGATTTTAAACCTCATGATATCCCTCAAGTTTTCAATCTTCAATCTTTCTTCTCTTTTCAGATTAAGTGATTTCTATTCATCTGTCTGCGGGATCAGTGATTCTTCTTTACAACCATCTTCAATCTATTGTTGAGCTCAGCCAGTGAATTTTTCATCTCAATGATTGTACTTTTTCAGTTTTGGAATTTCCATTTAGTTATATATATATACACACACATATATATATACACACACACACAGAGACACACATAATTTCCACTTCTCTGTTGAGATTCTCTTTCTCTTCATTCATTAAGACCGTTTTTTTCTTTAGATCTTTGAACATATTTTCCTTTTACTGAATGTATAAAAGCTGCTTTGAAATGTTTGCTAAATCCAACATCTGTGTCCTATTTAGCTGCTTGTTTGTCTTTTGTTTTCCCTGAGTATGGGTCACATTTTCCTGTTTCTCTGCAGTCTGAAAACTAGACATTGTAGTAATTCTGGGTTCCGTTGTACTCTTCTGATAACTCTTGGTGTTGATTCTGGTGAGCAGTTAATTTGCCTTGATTCAAACTGCAAACTCTGTCCCCTCCACAGTGTACAGTAACAGATATCTCTGTTATAACTTCCACATGCTGCTTTTTTTTTTTTTTTAAACTCCTGACTCCCAGGGGTCTTCTCCCCAAACCTCTATAAGTTGGCAATCATCCAAGCATTGGGGCAGTTTATATTCAGATTTGGGTGCTCACTTTTTGGTGGTTTCCTTGTTTCTGTGGCTTGTCCCCTAAATTTCCAGCAGTTCTGCCAGTCTTGGATTCTGTACTCTGACAGCTCAAGCCAGCAAGGCTTGAGCTTTCTGCTACCTGCTTTGCACACAGGTTGGGAAAATTCACTCTTTCTTAAAAGTGGCGTACTCACACATCTTCCCGGTCCAGAGTAGCTCTGTCTTGCAAGGGTGGATTCCTCTTTGCTCCCTGCTTATTTTTCCATAAGGCCCTCTAGCATTGGGCTAATGATGTGGACAGCATTTATGCTCAGATTTGGGGTCTTAGACCTTCTGCAATTCTCTCACTTCCAGAATTTCCCCTTTAAATTTCTAGCGGCTCCTAAGGCTCTGAACTCCACTCTCTGCAACCGAAGGAGGCGAGGCTGTGTTCCGCCCGCTACAGCGGTGGAGTGTGGGGAGCACCATCATGATTCTTGCATCGTCCAGGGGCAGTTTTTCAAGAGTAAACTTTCCTCTGGCTTCTGTCTGTTTTGAGATACTTCCCAGAGCCTTTCAATGGTTGTTTTGCTTTGTTTTTAAATTTTGTCCAGATTTCATAATTGTTATCTTCAGGAAGGTTCATGCATTCACTTCATACCGCCCCTATTACCAGAAGTTTCTCCCACTGCATTCTCTTTAAAACATACCCTAGAGCATGTCACTCCCTATGCTTAAGACCCTTCAAAGGTTTCCCACTGCCCTAAGGCAAAGTTCACAATCCCTAGTAAGACTGGTGACACCATACAAAAAGTAAGGTACAGACTCTTTTAAGGTTAAAAATTCCTGTGGATCCCCTAAGGTTCAAAACTTATTTTTATTTATAATATTGCCCAAACAAGTCTGTGCCAGCATAAGATCTTTTCCTTCCCTTTCCATCCCCTTCCCAGGGCCTGGCATACACTGAAGCCAGAAATCAAAAGGAGCATTTGGGAATGCGGCCAAGGTGAAGCGAGAGACAGAAACTCTTCTGGCACAACGATACTAGGAGGGGCCCCATCCAGGCCCTGCGGATGATCAGGCTGTCTGGTGATGCTCGGCCGGCAGAACCCAAAGTTCCTCTCCTTCTGCCCAGCCCCTCCAGAGGCTGAGGGGAAGAAAAAGTGAAACCCCAAAGGGGAGGAGAACCCAGGAATTAAAGGCATCCAGGGAAATAGAAGGGACGGGAGAGCCTTTGGAACAGAGGTGTTGGCCACAGAGGACACTCAAGGATCTAGAACAAAGGCCAAGGCTGGGGGCAGGTGAATGCGGCCTTTCCTACAGCCTGTCCCCCTCCTATCTCGGGGATGGGCAGGTACCCCCAACCCCGAAGTAAAGACCCTGACATTCCCTCCTGGATCCTGTTTTGTTTTTTGGGGGGTCTGGGGGGGCGGCTGGTGAACAACTGCAAGGAAGGCTCATCCAGTATAGACTATCCCACCCTTCCATTTTTACTCTCAAGAACATTTGACAAACAAAACACCAAATATAAGCTAATGTTTTTTTTTTAAAGATTTTTTATTTATTTATTTGAGAGAGAGAATGAGATAGAGAGAGAGAGCACGAGCAGGGGGAGGCTCAGAAGGAGAAGCAGACTCCCCGCCGAGCAGGGAGCCCGATGCGGGACTCGATCTCGGGACTCCAGGATCATGACCTGAGCCGAAGGCAGTCGCTCAACCAACTGAGCCACCCAGGCGCCCCTATAAGCTAATGTTTATAGCTCTCCTCCAACCAAAAACCAAAACAAGTTTACAAATTTAGACCACACAAAACTACAAAGCCCATTAAATTCATAGTAGCAATAGGAGTCTAATGTGACGGACGACGTTTTTGCCAAAACTACGTCACCGCCGTCATGTGACCGGCACTGCCCGAACGCACTAGCAAGTTCTTCAGCCTCTGGTATGTCCCTACACCGACGACGACTCGCTTCTCCCACGGTTCTCTGCCTCTGAACTTCTGGGGTTCCTCGGGGCCACAGGCCCTGACATCATTTGGACTTCACTCAGCAGGAACGCTTGATTACTGGTCCAGTTGCCCCCGTCGTCCCTGCTC
>NC_058413.1:55673629-55698184 GCF_002201575.2 Neomonachus schauinslandi | reverse complement strand
TTACTGCCTCCAGGGCAGAGAGTGGATACCGTCCAGCACAATAAAGGGAACTGAAGGGTCGAATGTCCCAAAAGCCGGGCTTTCCTTGCAAGGCCAGGCTTTGTTGAGCAAGAAAAGGATTTGTAAGTCCTGACCAGACAAGCCTGGGGCCTGGAGAACCTTAAGCGTACGGTCATAAAAATAAAATAAAAAATTAAAAAAAAAAATAGAGGCCATGAGGGGAGAAGAGTATAGGCTGGTGATGTTGTAGAAATGTTTTCCCACCTCTAAAAAGGGAAGTGAAAGTTGGGAGAGCCTCGGGGTGCCTTATTTGGAAGGGGCAAAACTAGACCCCAAAGTCAAAAGACTGGTAGAGCCTGAGAGGAGCCCTTCCCTCCAACCCTGCCCCCATCCGGGGTCTAAGCAGGAGGTAGGTTTGGGGCAGTCCAAGACAAGGGACCCAAGGGTCTGGGGTCTGCCAGGAAGACCTAGGAGAGCCTTCCCAGAAGAGCCGTGTTCCTCAGGGTGTCTGGCAGCCACCTAGCAGAGGGGGGAAGTCTAGGCAGGGGGGCCTGAGGGCAACCTCAGGGCAGCGAGAGAAAGGGGGCCAGGTGGCCTGAGTCCCCAGGGCAGGCAAGCAGGGCCGAGAGGGTCTGGGCCAGGGGAAGAATGACACAGGGTGTAAGGACCCAGAGACCAGAACCTCGGAAGAACCTGAGCCGTGGAGGCCCGCAGCCAACACCCGAATGAGCCGCACCATGGGCGGCGAGAGCCTCTCGTCGGAAGCCCCAGACCTGGGGCCAGAGTGGGTGAAGGGTGGAATCAGGGAGGATTTGGGAATTTGAACCCTTAGCCCGAAGAGGTTAAGCTTTAACCAAAGATCGCTGAGTTGCCTCCAAGTGGCACCATCAGGGGTTTTCTGCCCGCAGCTGAAAGGGCGTAATGAGCTTGGTTGAAGAACAGTTATGGGGAAATGGAGTTACGTCCCTGCACGCCTGGGCCGTGGCTGCTCATCTGAACCTGTCGGCTACGGTAGAATTCCTCGTGCCAGTGGGAGGGCCCGCACAAAGGCAGGGGCCAGCCAGAGGGGGCAGGATGTACTTCTATTCTTAAAAAATCATCAAGACTATAAAACCTAACTGGAAGCAAACAGTCCTGAGAGGGGGAGGGTTTTGTCTGTGGCCTGGCCGCTGCGCGCCTCTCCAGCGCCCTGGCCCGTCACTCTCCTCTAGCCCCATCGTCATCCTTGAGTCCTTCACACATGCTAGGCTCCTTTCTAGTCCAAAGTTTCGCATGTGCTCTTCCATTGGCTGCAGTGGGTTCTCCGTGGCTTTGATCTGTTTAAATTTGACTTCTGCAATGAGCTTGCTGAGATCCCAGGGCAAAGTGGCTCCTCCGTGTCATACTCCAACGGTCGCCTCTGGGTTTTCTTCCTCGTCCCGGCCCCACGATCTGTTTGGCCAGTGCGGACCAACAGGGGGCGCCCAATCTATGCTAAATGAATGAAGGACGGCAGGAAGGGACCCGTGCCCAGAGCCCTGTTGGAGTGCAGAGACAGGACTCAAGTTCTGGTTTTGGCTCTAGGGACTCGGCTGTGACACTGACTTCTCTGGGCCTCAGCTGCCTCATCTGTACAATGGGCACGCAGCACACTGACACTGACTGGGCGCTAGCTGTTCCCTAAACAAAATGCCTGTCCTCTGGGAGCTCGCAGCCTCCTGGAGGTGACCGACGGGGAGACACACACCTAGGAAAGGTGTACGAAGGGCTGTGGTGGGAGCACGCACAGTCAGTGAGAGTAGCACACGGGAGGGTGGCCTACCTGTTGTGGGCTGGAGGCGGAGGCCGGGGCAGAGGGCAGGGAGGACTTCAATGAAGAAAGGAGAATGGCTGACCCTTGGCTTATAGGATGAACAGAAGTTTGCTGTGGGCGACAGGGAAATATATTCTAGGCCCTGGGAGCTGCAGGAGCAGGGGCATTCTGGGAATGACAAGCATCCACCTGGCTGGAGGGCCAGGTGCAGGCCAGGAGGCACTGGCGGGGAGTAATGGGCCCCCAGTTGCCTGTCACCCATCATCCACGACCAATCCTGTATCATCTACACCCTGCTACACACACACCCTCAAACCCAGACACCTGCCTTTCACCTGCACATATTTCAGTATGCATCTCTAAGAGAAAACGGACTTTTAAAAAAAATGTTATATTATTTTTTCTATCACTATATCACACCTAAGAAAATAACATGTCCTTAAGACAATCAAATATGTAGTCAGTATTTGCATTTTGATTATCCCTTAATTTTTCTTTTCAGTTTGTTCAGTGTGTGAGAACCAAACCAGGTTCATCACAGGACTGATTGATATGCCTCAAAGATATTGAGTCTCTTTTTAAGAGGTTTTCCCCTCCTTGTTTCTATTTTTTCTTACAATATATTGGAGAAACCAGGTTATTTGTCCTGCAGGGTTTCCCACTGTCTAGATTTTGCTGACTGCATTTTCCAGGTGTTAACATGCTCATCTGCCCTCTGCTTTTCCTATAAACTAGTTGTTAGATCCAGAGCTGTTCTGTGCAATATAAGGTGAGTCACAAATGCAAATTACATGTGTGCTTTTAAATTTTCTAGTAGTTACTTTTTTTTTTTAAGATTTTATTTATTTATTTGACAGAGAGAGAGACAGTGAGAGAAGGAACACAAGCAGGGGGAGTGGGTGAGGGAGAAGCAGGCTTCCCGCCGAGCAGGGAGCCCGATGCAGGGCTCGATCCCAGGACGCCGGGATCAAGACCTGAGCCAAAGGCAGATGTTTAATGACTGAGCCACCCAGGCGCCCCTAGTAGTGATATTTTAAGAAGTAAAAGAAACAGATGAAATTAGTTATATTTTACTTAAGTCAGTATATGCAAAATACTATCATTCCAACATGTAGTCAATATGAAAATTAATATAAAATTATCATACTATTTTTGTACTAACTCTCTGAAAATTCAGGGTGTATTTTACACTCACAGCATGCCTCAGTTTGAACTAGCCACTTTGCAATTGCTTAGTAGCCATACGGGGCCAGTGTCCATTACAAGGGACATCACAGAGAGAGCTCTGACCCTACTTCGGGTCGAACTTTTGCCAAGAGTACTTTGGGGGTGTGGTGTTCTTCCATCAGGAGGTGTAAATGCCTGGCTCACTCTGTGACATGGGCAGTCACCGCCCATCATTGTCTTAGACGCATCAGATTCATTAGGAGTTGCATCGTGGTTATAGTTCAGTTCCATTATCCCTTCTGGATCTTTTTACTTGGAATACTTCAGTAAGAGAATTTTCCCCTCATCAGCAATTTGGTTAACTTAGCGGAGTACAATCCATCTGGCGGAGTAAGTAGTTATCTGTCTCTTTCCTGTAGGTAACAGTTCTGGAGGGTTCGAGCTGTGTCTAGGGAGCATGGAGGATGGCTGAAGGCCGCCACCAGGGAGGAGGTGACTGCAAGCCAGGCAGAGACCCCAGCCACCGGCTGCCCCCTCCCTGGGCAGCCAGCCAGTCCTTGCCCCTGAGCCTCAGGAATCGCCCTCAAAAGGCTAGAAAGCCACCGCCACCCGCCTGTACCCTGGGACAGTGATCCCATCAGGCCGCGGTCCCAGGCGTCGGGCGTCAGGGGCTAGGAGGGAAAACTGCAGCTCCGACCCTCTGCAGAAGGACGCTCTAGTCCAGTCCTGCCCTCCCTGCCTTCCTCCTGTCCCCCTCTGACCCAGGTAATGTCTGCACCACCCCCGGGGCTCCCCTCTCCCCAACCCCCTCCCATTTGCTCTGAGACCTTGCTCCTCTCATTGCTCTGTCTTCTTCCTGAACCTTCACCTGCTCCCGGCTACTGCCTCCTGGCTTCCTCCCATTAGCACTTACACGAAATCTGCCCTCGGCGTCACATTCTTCTCCAGCTTCCACCCTATTTCTCTCCATTTCTTCACAGGTAAACTTCTTGGGAGTGCTGTCTACACAGGCTGTCCCCGCTCTCACTACCACTGCCCCGGCCCCCTCACTGGTCCTCCAAGCGTGCAGGGTGTGGACAGTAACTGCCTGTGGCATGAAGAGATAAATACAGGGCCCTGGAAATCCCTTCTCTCCAGCTTCTTGCCCTGGCTGGTAGCCCTGCCCCCATTTGATCCCCTTGACATACCTGTTGGACGCAGCTAAGGTGCGTCCTCAGAGGTGACCCTCTGGCTCCCTGTATCTTACGTGTCTGTGAGTCACACTTCACACGGCTGAACCCGTGAGCTTTGACAGCTACACCACATTTCTGACAGTTACAAATGGACATTTCCAGTCCCTGGAAAGTTGCAATCCACCTCACAACACAAGCTCATGAGGTACGGACTTCTTCTACTGCTTGGGCAGGAACGTCCTCCTTAGCAAGGGGCTCCTGAATGGGGAAGAGCTACTGTAGCTGGCAGGGTGTTCAGATGGCCCGGTGCAGGGAGCCGGCTACGTGATCTCAGGCGGGTCACCCGCCCTCAGGGGCCTTCTGCGGGCTTCCCGGTCAGGTGGTGATGGAAACACATGCCCCCATCTCCCCGCGGCTGTCCTCGGCGTCAGATGCGATCATGGAAGTGGCTGGGGCGGGACAGGACACACCACACATTTGAGGAGTTGAAGTGCAGGTATCTGTAGGGCGGCAGGCTCAGCCCCTGCACTGGTTTCCCAGCTAGTGGCGGCTCATTCCCACTCAGGGTGTGTCCTGAAACTGTGATAATCCCTCAAACATGCACCTCTTTTTACTGTTTACAAAAGCCCCGCTCCAGAGTCTCAGCTAATCCGTGGACAGTTCTGCCTCTAAAGGTCGCCGGTGATTTTTGAGGCCGACTCTGGGCACGCTGGGCCCCCACAAAGCTCCCAAGGGACCAAGAGACAGGCGCAGGTGACTTACAAAATCCTCACCTCTATGCTCTCATTCTCCCATGCCCCCAACTTCAGGAGCACCCGCCGTGTGCCACCAGAGAGCTCAGACAGGGCTGGGGACAGAGCGGTCAAGGCAACTGGAAGGTTTCCAGAAGCAAAGGGTGTGGCCTCGAGGTCAGCAAACTTTAGAGACCTCTATTGCACGAGCAAAAGCTCCAGTACCATCCGCATGAAAGGTAGCCTGGGGCGGGGAGGGGGGTCCCCTCCCATCACAGTAACAAGGTGTGGCCAAGCCCCTCAGCCGAAGAGCAAGAAATCTGTGGACACGAAGTGATGCCTGTTTCTTCAAGGAACAGGTTGTTCCCTGTAAGTGAAGTAAACATTTTTTTGCAAGTAAAATTTTGAGAGAACGAGTTTATCCCTTAAAATATCAGAACTTAGTTCAACCATTTCCCTTAAAATATTTTATGCATTGTCCTATCAAACTAAAACGAATTTATCATTTTCCTGAGGACAGAGGGTCATCTTTAGGAACGGTAGAAGTCATTCTAGCTGAGTTTTTTAAATTTTTGTTATAGATTTCACAAGGATCTTGAGCAGATGGCAGCGTGGTAGCTGTTCTGCTGCACACAAATCCCTGAGCGGAAGTAGGCTGTGTTAAGTGGCTTAGCCCCAAGCTCTCCACCACAGGCAGACGGGGCACAGGAGGGTCCTCTCCTTTTCCGCCATGCTCTGGAGCCCAAGGCCAGCCGAGGCAGGTTTGGAAGAATGAATACCGAACTGCTCTTAAGGCAAGAAGAACCTCTGTCCAGGCACAAGGGATAACCTGAGCAAGGAGCTGGCTTCACTTTTCAGAGGATCACATGGGCTCAGAGAAGTCAAGGGCCTTGTTCGGGTCACACAGCCGGTGAGCAGCAGGCTGGCTGGGATCTGTCAGGCCGCGGGCTCCTTGCTCATACATCCAGACCGCTTCCTTCCTGCTTGTATCTGCTTCTTGAGAGTCAGGTTACTCCGTATTTCTGTCCACTCGCACCCTCCATTCCTCCGAATTTGCTGCCTGTAATTAACGGGGACCGAGGGAAGCTGATTGCAGTCGTGTCTTGGACAGAACCGAAGGGATCCCCGCCTGCCGCGGGCCCGCTTGTGATGTCCCCCGGGCTCGGCTGGCTACGGTGGCCTTGCCAACTGGCAGTCTTTCTCACTTTTATCCAGATTCAAGACCGTTCTTCTTCTGGATTGCTGACATCGCCAGCCTCTAAAATGTGTGCAATGATTTTATAGACGTGTTTTTTATTCATTTAAAATCCACAAGGCTGAGCTGTCTACCTACAAAACTGTAATTAGATGCGCTAGGAGGGGGAGAAAAAAAAAAAAAAAAGCTTCTATCTACTTCAAGCAAAATTAAGAGCTCTGGGCACCAGTTCAGCATGCGGTGAGGCGGCCAGCAGCTGTTTAAGAGCATATTTATGGATGAGGTGGGCCTGAATAAGCTCATCTGCCAGGTGTTAAAAAACATGCAAATTAAGCTAATTAGGCTTATAGACCATGTCTCAACACTGTGTCCATACCACCCACTAAAACACTTCGGAACACTTGACATTTGTTTAGAGCTTAGTTTTTCAAAAGCCCAGTTTCAGCCCTGACACATTCTCAGTGTGTACAGAATAAATATCTGCACTTCAGTTGCTCCCCGCCCCACTGCCCCCCACGGCCTGGTATAGATGATGCCAGAAATCCTTGTTGAAGGGCTAACTCCTCCCAATGTGCATGGTGCTTTGCAATGATCACTAAGTGCTTTCATAAAAATATTAATCTCTTCTAACACGAAATCCAACCTTGTATGGGGTGGGGGTGGGGGGGCACCATCCCTACGCCACAGAGCAGGGGCCAGATTCAGAGATGAGGTGGCTGTGCCCAAGTGTTAGAATGGGAAATGGTGAGAACAAGTCTTGGGCATCCTGTCACTAGGCGGGGGCCCTCCTGTAGGACAAAAGGGACCACCGGAGGAGGTGGTCCCCTTAAATATTCAATGACTTGAGCAGGGTCACAGGTTCCAAGTGGCTGAGTTGGGGCCTTGGGAGTCAGCTTCTGCAGATCAGACGCTGGCTGCACTGTGTCCGCCCAGTACCTGCCCTGCCCGTGACCCAGTACTTACCCTGAAAACATCAGGGCGCAAGAAGGCGCCTCTTTTTCAGACAGACTTTTTTTTTCACAACAAAATAGGAAAGAAGATTAAACAGACTCAAGTCTGCTTACCACTACTGAAGTCCAGCCCCGACTTGGCTGCCGGCTGCTACTCAGATCTAACCAAGTTACTCTTCTGCTTCACCGCCTGGGAAGGATGCCTCCCAGGTGGGTCTCTCCCACCGCCACCCCCCCGCAAGCGTCTAAATCTCCTGTCTCAGCACCTGACAGCCTTCCCCACCGGCCTGCAATTCAATCTCTCCTCACCCTTCTTCACATCTACTCAGGCCACTAGCAGGGGAAAA
Organism: Neomonachus schauinslandi; assembly: GCF_002201575.2. Taxonomy (NCBI): domain Eukaryota; kingdom Metazoa; phylum Chordata; class Mammalia; order Carnivora; family Phocidae; genus Neomonachus; species Neomonachus schauinslandi. The sequence continues at coordinate 55,690,830 of NC_058413.1, read as the reverse complement.
CTTGCCAATTTGCAAACACTTGAGGCCCTGCCTTGCCTCTGGGCCTTTGCCCATGCTGTGCCTTCCACTTGCAATATCTTAGACATCTTTCAACCCATCTAGCTTTCATCTGCATGACCTCCACGAACCTTTCCCGATCCCTGAGTCAGTGAGCTTTCTCTGCATTCCACACCCTGGCTATACATCTCTCCGTCACAGAATTGATCACACTGAATTCTAACGCATCAATACGCCCATCCCCTACCCTCTACCCCTAGAGCACATGGCAGAGGCCAAGGCTTATTGATCTTTGTATTAACCTTGCTTAGCCCAGTCCCTCACAGAGAGAGAGCTAGCTCAGTAAATGTAAAATGGCTGGCTGACTGTTTTACGAACAAGGTTTTCATAGTTAACTCAGCTTCAACATGAAATTCAAAACAATGAAGACGGGACTCAAACATGGCAGGGAAATAACATACACTTTTACTCTCAAAATAAATATTAATCAATTTTATTTTATAAATACAGATGCTGAGTTTTATTCCAATTACCAACAGATCAGTTTCACATGCCATTTATTATTGGTGGTGGTTTAAAAAATTATTTAAATAACCGGTTAGGTCAAGATAAATGGGCACCATTAGAACTGCTAAAAAAATATAGCTGGATACAATCTTCCAAAACTAATATTCTGAGGGGGAAAAAAAATCTCTGGAATTTCTAAAGTGGGCAAGGGGAAGTGGAGAGAGAGAACACAATCAAATATTCATTTGATAACATTTGCCGGCTGTTAAAATTGTCTCAGCTACATGAAAACGGAAAGGGCTCTTAGAAGTTCCAACATGGATAGCAGTGAATTGCATTTCAGCTTATATCCTCAAAGCAGATTTTATTTATTTTTTAGTGATTTACAAGACTAATTAAAAAGATTAGTAGGAGATAGTAACTCATCCCATATTTTGGCCTTGGCCACTTTAAACAGAGGCAAAATGAATTCTGCAGCTTTGGAAAATGTTGAGCAGAGTTCCTCCTGGAGATATATAATACTGCAGGTTCTACCCAAGGCAAGGCAGAAACTGGAGGCACCGAACAAATGCAACGAAAACCTGAAACCCAAACCAAAGGAACCCAAACCTAAGTGGTGGCGCTGTGAGGCTAATGTCACTGAACACGGTGTGGACTGAGCCAATGCATGGGTAACCGGTTCTGAGCTAATGATATTCAGCGACAGGGCTCCGTGCTGTGGGTCCCAGAATTCGGAAGTCCACAGACAGGAGACTGACAGAGCCCCAGAGCCCCGGGTTTTGTCTGGCTGTGTGGAACCTGAGGTGAACATTGTTACTAGGGGTGCTCATCCAAGCAGGGGCATGCCAAGACCCAGGCTCCAGGGCCTGCACCTCAGTGTACCCTGTCTTTAAGTCTGGCATGAAGTTTGAAGTCCACTCCCATCTGTGGACCTTAAGCCACATGTGATGTGCCTCCCATTGTTCAATACTAACACAGTCCTTCCAAAACCTTGTCCTTTTGGGGGTGCGGGTGGGTGTTATTTCACTGCAGGGCTCCAACAGCCCAGTCTGACGTAGAGCCAGGCCCACAGCTATCTCCCCCCTCGTCGATTCTAACATGAGTGACAGTACACCGCGAAGAAGCTGTGACTCCACAGACGCTTCTGTGTTAGGTCTGGAGGAGTTCCGCCTCTTTCTGTGGAATAAGATGGATTTCTCCAGATCAAGTTAAAGCTCTTAATTGCTTGCAGGTCGGGTCTGTCTGTCAAGCATGGATTCAGTGAGATCTTTTTATGTGGAAAATAACAACATGAACTATTCTGCTTGATAATGTAGCTGTCAATGAGAACTTGAGCCCAAGAGTGCTCAGACAACACACGAAAAGGACCGCGAGGCCTCGGAGCCCAGTTGTTGCCGGACTCCTGGGCGGTCCGTGTGTGAGGGCGTTTGTGTGGCTACACAAACCGTGTCGACTCAAGCTGACGACACTGCTGTGGACACAGCCGCGGTTTCGGTTCAGGCTCGCCCTGTCATGATGTAACATGGAGATGCAGCTTCAAGATGAATGTCAAAACTGGAAAAAACAAATCGGGTCAAGTGAAGCAAATTCAGTCTTTATTCTTCCATACAATACATGGATATATGCATAAATTTTCCTTAAAGAGCTTGCAACCCTGAGGCAATGTCCTTGGGTATATAAAGTATAGAGCAATAGCAAATGAGATCTGAGCTCCAGGAATGAAATCGGACTTCAAGAACATAATTTACTATGAATGCACCTGCACACATACCAATAGAATCTATGCCTCATCTAAGCCTCTTCATCCACTTATCCCGACTGCCCTGCGGTCTGCACATCGGACAGCCTCTCTCCAGATTTTACATCATATCCAGCACCTTCCTTTCCAACTGGAATTTAATAAATTAGCATGGAATTTACATATAGGGATTTCTGTCCGGTGAGTGCATTGCCAGAGAGCACGCCTGGTTTTTGACTGCAGCATCTGCCCACATAGAAACTCTGGCCCCCAAAGGGGATTGGATGCCATCTGACTGTTGTAACCTTGGGGGGGGGGGAGATGTCCTAGAGCGTCCCCTGGGATCTACCACAGAGGTGAGGTTTTTCCTCTAATTTCAGGGTTATACCGAGGTATGGCTGAGCTGAGGAGGTGGAAGGTGTTGGCTTCTGCATTCAAGAACCAGTGAATCTGATGTCCTCAGTTTTCAGGGTGCACAACCCATCCACTGTGAAGATGGGGCAGCAGATGGGGTGACTGGGGGCAGGGGCAGGGAGGCCTGGGTGTAAGGAGACCATTGTGCTTGTTATTCATCAAACTCATGGATGGTCAAAGGTCTTTCAGTAAATGGTGAAAACCTTTTTTGGATTATTTGGTTTTCCCAAGCTTTATAAACTATGGTGAGGGCAAATGCTTATGAGAAACTAAAAGTGAGCTTATTATATTATTTATATATTATCATCTCCCCTCTGAGGATAGCACAGAAGTGTAAATTAAAAAGCAGACAAATACCTATAAGGTGACTCGAGCTAGAGAGTGACTTTTGCCTTAAAACAATCATCAGGCCTGAAAAGCAAATCTTGCAAGCAAAATCTAACTTTGTCTGGCCCACTGATACACAATGATCCTGAGTCCCTCCTTGATTTACAAAGTCTGTTTTTTGAGGAATATCCTCCATTAATATTCATTTTGTGTCATAATTATTACAAGGGGTAACCAGTGCAGCTTTATCCTCCTTTTAGGCAGCGCCTCTGTCCTGGTCCTACTGGCTGTCTGCTCACTTCACTTATCAGAACTCCTGCGTGGCCGGCGGAAGCTGGACACGTTTTCGTTCAGTGCATAGATCCTTCGGGAGAACTCTTCAAATTCTCCCAGAACTTGCTCGTCACACTCCACTGCCACGGCACTATCCACCGGGATGCAGTTAAAGGCTTCCAGCTGATCGCCTGAGGTGAAACCTGTGGCTTCCATGCCGATGATCTCTTCCGCTTGCTCCACAGTACAGCAGAGCTCGGGCTCTGAGACTGGGCGGAAGTCCCCCGGGACGCGGACGCCGGGGGAGCCAGCCTGCTCGCTGGGCAGCAGAGTGCCGTTGACGGTGGCTGCATGCCCAGAGAGGGCTTCTTCTTGTTCCTGGCTAGTGTTCACACTCACATGACCTCCATTTAATCTGTCACCCAAATCAACTCCTTTTTTCTTGTTTTCTTTGGAGAAGTCCAAGGAGGTATCCAAGGAGGAGGACAGAGATGTTGTCTTTCTCTCGGACTCTCCTATGGAAGGGATGGCGGGAACAGGCTGGGCGAGCGCTGAGTTGTAACTGGGAGGAGGGGTTTTGTACTGGAGTCTCTCATTCTCTGAGCTGGCCCGTTTTCGGTGTCCTTTGTCTGGGGACGGGATCCCCCCAGAGAAGCCTACATCTGCACCTCCAAATACGGAGCTTTGTCTCTTTGGAACAGGGATTGCACTGGAGGTGTGATGTCTGTCGCTGGAAGACAAACAAAAAACGAGAAGTTACTTTGAACTTCCGAACTCAGCCTAAGCCTTCTGGACCCAGAGACAAGAAACGACATACTTAGGTTTGAGAGAATAAAAATTGATAATAATCAACCTTAGTATTAATTGTAGTGTCCAAATGCAAGAAAAAACATGAAGCATTCTGAATTCAAGTTTGAGAGCTTCCTTCAAGAAGGATACAAGACACACTAAAATATATCCAGAGGACAGTGCTCAGGGTGGGATGGGGGATGGAAACGATGTCATGTGGGGAAGAGCTGAAGTAACTGGAGGCATGGGATCTGAAAGAAAAGTATCTGAGGGACGTAATCAACCCCAAGGGCCTGAAGTGCTATCAATATTCTTATTCTTGTTTTATATATTCAACTCTTAGGGCACTGGGTGGCTCAGTCGGTTGGGCGGCTGACTCTTGGTTTTGGCTCAGGTCATGGTTTTGGGGTGCTGGGATTGAGCCCCGCATCAGGCTCTGCACTCAGTGGGGGAGTCTGCTTCAGGATTCTCTCTCTCCCTCTCCCTTTGCCCCTCCCCCTGCTTGTGCTCGCTCTCTCTCTAAAATAAATAAATAAATGTTAAAAAAATATTCAACTCTTATTTTATCTTCATAAAGCAGGCACCCTTATTTGGCAGAGAAATTAAATGACTTGTTCCTGATAACCTCAGGGAGGTGGTGGCAGGCTAAACTAAAACCCATGACTCACGACTCAATGATCAACAGCTTTTCTGACACCCAAATGCATTACAGAACTGGCAGAGCGGGGATTTGTATCTGTATCTATATCTATCTAACAGAGATTATTATCTATCCAATATCTATATCCAGCTATTTTTTTTAATGAAACATTAACTTGGAAAATGGCTTCTCCTTCATAAGGCTATGTAAACACACATGGTTTATACACATGTGTAAACACACAGGGTTGACAATACTTGGTCTTCAGTGCCTTCTCCTGAACTTCACTTCCGTCTCAGGAAGCTACTTTAGGGCCAGCAATAACAATCACTGTTTCGCTACACAAAGCATTTCGTTTCTAAAGTAATTTCATATATATCGTTTCACTTGGTTCTCACAAAAACCCTGTCAAGAAAGCAGGGTATACACTATTACTCTTAAGTGTGAAACAATAAATAATCACGAGTTAATGGAAATCGAGCATCTAGACCCTGGAAATGATGGTCATGTTACATGCTGTGCTAGTTAAGCCACCCTGGAGTATGGATCACTGTTCTAGATATTACACTTGGATGAAGCCAGTCAGCTCAATACACCGATATGAACAGACTGGGCCCAGAGACAGAAGGAGGTGCAAACACAAGATCCGTTTGACTTGTATTCTTCAGAGAAGGACACATACAGAGAAGTGGCTGCTTGCAAAACAGCAGCTACGAGGCAGGCACAGAGGCTAGACTTGAAACTAAACCCACCCACCAAACAGCTATCACACGAGCCAGGCCTTGGGGAGGGGAAACATGCAAGACAGAGCAGGCCTGCCTCTGACGAGCTTCCAGTCTTGCAGGAGAAAGACAGCCATAATTACCGAAATAATACATTGTCAAATTACAGTTGTGATAAGTGCCCTGAAAAAGAAGGCAGGATCTAGGGCCCCTTCCACCTCTGTCCACAGCCACAAGCCCTCGTACCAGTTGCCTGCTCCCACTTCTCTCAGATTTTTTCTGATGTTCGATTATGCCTGTGGTCTCAGACACCTAAGAAAGGGTTATTCTTCTTGCAAAAAGGCAACCACCAGGCTGCTAATCCATGGGCTCATCAGACTCCGTAGCTTGGCTTTAAGTGTTGGTGCCAGGAGAGATTTCATAATTAGGGGTGGTCACTGGTGCGCATAGGAAACAAGGCAAGTAGACCAGCAAATTACTGTTTTCAGTTCTCAAGAGAAACAAAACAAAACAGAGAAAAATCTACTGGCCTTAATCTAGGTTTTCAGTTAATATGTTGTCAAAACTCACAGTAATTGGGTAAGCCACACATTTTTGCCAACCTTGTTGTTTTTACTCTACCACTTGCTGACAGTATCCCTCTCTAAATGATTTTGCAGGGGGCCTAGGGAATCAAACCAAAACAGAGCATCAGCACCACCCACAGACTTTCTACTCTGGGCACACACGCCAAACTTTCAGTTGCCACTCCAGCCCAGGAGGGGGCGACGCATCACGTGACCCAGCCTAGAATGCTGAAGGGTGCTATCACTGATATACAGCCAGAGGTCAGGGGCTTGACCACTCATGGCCGTGAAGGGTGAATGACATGATAATCCCCATTGCCACTGCCACCCGGCCCCACCCCGCAAGCACCCTGTTCCGCTTCTCTGCTGGGCTGCAGGGGGGCTGATAAAAGGCAAGGCAGGAGAATAGGCTTGGGCACAACAAGCTGTGCTTACAACACAAGAGGAAAGGGGGTTTTATAGCCCTCTTAGATTCTGAGACTGTGAAAGCTCTCCACAACTTTGTACAACAGGAAACTAACAGTGTGCCAGCCCTCCCCTCAACTATAATGGGAAGGGAGCCATGATTTTCTTGCCCATCAATAAAGCTGAACCCTCACATCTACCTTGTGGAAAAGGTAGGCAGGTGGATGGGTTATGTGGTTTGTTCAAGGCTGCAGAACCCATATCTGAACTAGATTTGGTCTGCCTCCAGAGCCCACGCTGTCTGTTGCGTCCCAAGTGGGAACATCACATTCAGATTCAACTAACACTTGCTAACTGCTAATGAAATGCCTGACTTCAAGCTAAATGCCATTACACAGGCTTTCTCATTTAACCCACCCAGCCTGTCTCTAAGCTCTGGGGTGCTACTCCTATCTTAATGGATGGATTCTAAGGCTTTGCGAGGTAGAGACTTTAGCATTTTCTGACATCCTGACGTCAAAGTTCCTTTAGATTTTTTGGAGAACCCAGGTAATGACAGTATCAGATACAATCTGGAAAGCCCAAGTAACAGGAAAATGCTCCCCCTGGAGAATGGTAAAGAAATCAGTTGCTACCAGTAGTCAGGAACGTCTCCATGTCTAGAGTATGCCCTTCAATCACCACATGTTGTCTTTCCCCCATTTTTAGCCACGTGTAACAAGACCTTTTCAAACTTTTTATTAAAGTCTTTCTTATAATCTTAGAGTAAGTTGAAGAGAAGGGGATCTTCTTGGTAACGCTGGGCTATCGATATGAACACGTATGACTTAACTGTGACACGGGGAAGAGATGACAGGACACTCATTGGCGTTGAGTCTGGGTCCCAGGCTGTCCCGCCCTCACCCACGCTTCCCTGGGTCCTCTCTCACCACCGGGCTGGCAGTGCGCCTGAGACTGCCCTCATCTGCAGGCCCTTGTCTACTGTTAATGTCTGCTTCGGACTCGCTGTGCCCGCCTGTGGTGGATGGCCTGAGAACTGTGTGCAAAGTAAGAGTACATAGGCCTGAGTGAGGGGCATATCATGCTTGACTTTATGAGTTTTTAACATTAGTTTTGGCTGCTCAGAGTTAATTTTTTTTTTATTACTTCCAGGATCTTAGTAGTGGTCCAGATTTTTCAGATAGCTGAGTTCTAAACAGCTCAAGTGTTGAATGATTACATTAAAATATATACAAACACACATGCATTTTTAATTATTATAATAATTTATACTCCCTGGAAAACTCAAAAAATATAAACTATATAAAAAATAGATATCACTCACAAGCCCATTACCTATCAAATAACCGTAATTAATTATTTTGTTTTTAGACTTTGATTTTACATATGTGTGTTTAATTAAAAAAGAGAAAAAAAACCTGAAGTTATGTTTGTGGCCTATATATACCATTCCATATCCTGCCATTGGATTTTATTAAAACCTTTTGGTAAACAATTCTAATTGGCTGCTCCACTGAATGGAATACCATTCCCTTATTTTGTATTTCTAAAATTTTACTATTAAAAAACAAACTGCTACAAGCATCTCTCTATAAAAACACAATGTATAGATTTTTGATAAAATAATTTGGATTTTAACATTTAAAAGAAAGTTTCCAGAACTTGTTACACATTTTAGTACAAGCTAAATTCTTACAATAAGAAAAGGGGCATTTTACCTCTACTACTGCCTAAAATACAGAAAGGTAGCAATTAAAGAGGCAAATGAGAGATGAAAAAAGAATGCCTGGAAGGTTTCAAGATTCTTTCTGTCTGATTACAGTCTGGCTTAATGACTATTTCATCTAAATGGAAGAAGAGGTCGAAACGCATAGATTTACTAATTACATGACCAATTTTTAAAGGCTGTTGACAATTTACTTATCAAATGAAATTAGTACATTATTTAAGTTGTGATGATGAGTCACTTATCGGGAATTTTTACTCTTAGAAACAAACAGCGTAAACCTGGATGTTTTGGAGAGGAGTGGATGCTGTAGGAAACATGGTAGCTTTGCTTCATCCTCCACTCTAGCAAGGGGTCCCTAAGGTCCTGCAGCACTAGATCAGGGGGCCCAAAGTCTGAGGTTTGGTAACTGGACCGAGTCCCCTAGTTCACCGCACACATTCTCATTAGCCGTTTGCCTTGAGTGGATGTCTTTTCCAGCTTGGCTTAGGTCCAAACTGGAAACCTGGAAACACGACATCTGGGGTTTAATGCTGAAATTAAAAGGAATTTATTAAAAAACAGCCACTCAAAGATACTGTAATTGCCAATTTACCAGGCCACGGTTTAGGTAAACACGGGGTAGGTTGCTGAATAACTGAACCACATCGGGACTGTTAGATTACTTCATAATCAACCTTTTGCTACAAGTACAAAAGGATACCCTAGAGTCACAAACAATAGCCTGATGAGGGAGAAGCCAAGTAGTTTGGAGTTTAGAGATCAAGGAGGGCAGTCTGGTTTAAATTTGGCTTCTTTGATCAAGTCTTTTCTGATCTCTCTAAATTAAGGTGATTAATTTACTTCTCATTCTGTGAGTCCTTATTTATTGTAGTCAGTTACCTTTTGTTATGTCTTCAGCTGTATCTGGAGAGAGTGGTGGTGATGACAAAGGATGCTCAAAACCTGGATTCTACTCCAAGCTCTGCAACGATGACTGTCTATTTGGAGTTATAATTTAAGGGTAAACTTTGCACTTGCTCGTTATATGACTATATGACTGTAGGTAGCCCCTCATCTTCTTTGTGCTTTAGTTTTCTCCTTCATAAAACAGATCACTGGACTATAAGAAGAATTAAATAGAATAGCGCACTTGCAATCCTCAGCAGAATGCCTGGCGTATACGCCACCGGCAGTAGTAGCTGTTAATTGTGGTTGCTGTCATCAGCTTCAATGGGCTTCGGATCCCAAAAGAACTGCCCTCATGTTACAGAAGGGGTAACTGAGGCTCAAGGGCATTAATGTCTGGGACCATGGAACACAGGTAATCAGAAATAAAGACCAGAGTCTAGGTCTCCTTCCTCCTGCCACGTCCTCCTATACGGAATGCTGTTTAGAATGGGGACAAAGAACTCTTCCCACCAGCGCCATCCCCACTCCTGCACAGAAGGGAGCCAGCTGCAAGAAGGAGGAAAAGAACTGAGGCAAGTGTAAAAGAGTTCTGGAGGAAAAGAACTAAATCAATCAAAAGCAAACATCACCTCAGTTTTTTTTCTTTTTTCTTGAAGACATGGGGCGGGGAAGGCTTTATGCTCAACTGCCTCTATTTACATGATGTACCAAATGCTTAGGGACTATAAAAACTTCCCAGAATCCTTGGAGGTACATTCCAATTGTCCCCAAACCCCTGATGTATCATTTTTCTATATGAATCTAGCTTTGGGGAGAAAGAATTTTTGTAAGAGGGGAATTTCTGTTGTCCCAGCCTAAATATGGAGGACCCTGCTCTGCCTTTTATGACCGTAATACGAATACTTTGCCATGAAGCCAACCTGGGAGACAGCAGAGCCCAGTTCAGCCCCACCCCCTGCCACTAATCTTGCCTCTGCCACTTTCTTCTTTCTTCTCTTCTTTCTGCTAGTTTTATTGCTTAAAGCAACAGCCTCCTTTAAACAGAAGGATTGGGAGAGAGAAAACAAGGTAAGAAAGCACTGGTCCAAAATGTGTTTCCATTTCCGCGTCTCCCTCTATAATGTTCCAGACGTCGGCAGGGAGCCCTGCCAGCATGGGGCACGGGACACAGGACATGGGACATGGCTGAGCACTGACTGCTCTGAACCAATGTCTCCTCTTCTGCAAAACGTGAAGATCCACCTAATGGTGCTTAGGGTAGGAGTAAAATTCTTAGCACAATGAGTAGGTACTCCATAGATTGCTATTAATGATAGAACAGCAGCAGCTAACATTAACAAAGTGTGATGAAGTAAGTATTCTGTTGATAGCTTTCTACGTGGTCTTGCTTCATCCTCAAATCTCTACGAAGTATTACGATCGTCATCCTCCTTTTACAGATGAAGAAACTGAGGCTCAGAGGTTACGTCACTTGCCCGAGGTCAAAAGCAACTCACTGTGATTGAACAAATGCAATCTGACTAAATAAATGTTAGTTTCGTTCTCTCTCTCAGTCCCCAGGGCTTGCCACCAGAACACTGACATTTGATCATACTTCTATTTGAGGGAGGAGTGAGACTCAGAGGAATAATTTTTAGGCTAAGTGTCTTGGTGTCTTTTCTTTCTTTTCTCTTCTTGCCTCTGTTATTAAGTTTGGGTGGCTTTTTTGGCTTCTTAGGAACTGTTGTTCTGTTATAAGAATGCTGATGGATTCCAAGCATCAATTATGAAAACAGGAAGACATCTTGCCACAAAATGATATAAATGTGGAGACTTAAGGGAAAGGAAAATAAGGGAAAAATGTAAAGATTTACCACATCGAGATAGTTCTTGAAGGCAGGGTGAATTTTTAGCCATTTGAAACGATTTTGTTCCCTATTCTCTTTCAGATTCACTTGTGCTGGTTTTATCTGTCTACAACCAGGTTTCACTCTGTAAGGTACTGGGAAAGAACACAGTTCACAATCTCAAATATGTGTCTTTCCCTCCTACAAAATGTTTCCTCTGAGGAACATTACTAGATCACAGCTGGTCAAAATGCTAAATCTTGATTGTCTGGATCCTGGCCAAAGTCTACAGCTACAACTTGGTGGACTAGGAATACTTAAAAAGAAAAAAAAACCCACTTTTTTAAACAACATTCGATCTTCTTTCTCCCCCTGTAGCAAGCTATGACCTCACGGCAGTGAGGCCTCTCCGTGGAGGTGTTTAAGTTGGTTTACGGCCATTAGAAATGTTTGAAGCTCTAGGTACTACTCTGCGCCAACAGCATGTCAACTGTGCTAAAAAAGCAATAATAGTTTCTCACCTTCTTAAAGATTACTGCTTAAATAATGCAGAGCAACGACAGGGCTGCAGAGAGTGCCAAAAGCAGGTTGCCAAGGTGAAGCTGAGGTAGAATTACGTCTGTTGGCAGCTATGAAATTATGACATAAAGTTAGTTTTTTTTAAAAAACAACCTCCATAAATTAGACTACTATCCTTTTTCAGAATCCAGCAAAAGCTGGGATTTATCTTTCTCCTTGCTCTCTCTCATATCAAGTAGAAGCACAGAGACTCCTTTTGGGAGAGCCAAATTTTACAGCTAGATCTTATCTCTCAGGAGGTGGCTGGGGGTTAACAGTTTTAAGCATGCAGTCTCCTGACCACAGGCAAGCAATCTAAAGGCCACTCGCCATTACCAGATAAGCGAAAGTGCTTAATCTTTGCCCTGGATGTTAACAAAAACAAGAAACAAAATAAAAATAGAAACAATCTTGGGCCAAAAGCATAGGCTGAAACCTGTGCCAATGGTCACCTTTCCCCTGGGCTCAGCTTGGAAGGTTTACTGCCAAAGTCTGACTAAATAAAAACAGAAAGTTTAAAAAGGTATAACTGAACAAGGGAGCCTTTAAATTTTATTTAAACTAAGGACTGATGGAAAGATGAATTTGTGAAAGAGAAAGCTCCACAGGCAAATGGTAAACCAAGCAAGCTGAAGAAATCCATTTCCCCAGGTTATGTGATTCAACCGAGGGCCTGGCCATCAGGCCTCCGTGGCCCTGGACAACAGGGCCTAGCTTGGGAAAGAGAGGCCTCAGCACAGGGCAGTGGACAGAGGCTAAGGGGGTGCCCACAGGCAGGAGACCATCTGGAGGCCAGCTCCATCTCAGTCTCAAGGCTGAGCTCCCTGGAATCAGGGAATAGAGAGTGATCCTTAGGGAGATAGAGAGGGGTCTCAGGAGGAGTCAAGTCAACCACTTCACCCATCAGCTTTCATTGTAAGAAATCATCATACAAACTGATGTTTTAAAATCACAGTCAGGCAACAAACATTTTGAGGACCATAAAATGGTCTGCAGAAACAGAAAGAGCAGCCAGAGATGATACCAGGGGCCCCCCTGGACAATACTTGGGACATGGGAGTAATAAAGTATTTATGCTGAGAATTAGTGGGGAAAAAAGTAGCCTTGACCTTTGCCAGGGACATGGGAGGAACAGCAATCTCACAGAGCCCAGCCTCAGGGAGACCTCGACGGAGACACTAAAACATTGGTCAGGGAATGTTTTCTGAATTTCAAAAGTAGATTTGCAGAGAGAGAGCTAAAGGAAGTTCTAGGCTCCAGAAGCCAGTGACAGACTCTGTTAAAGATACTGCTAAAGCTGAGCTACCACTACGTTTCTAATAAGCTCTGACATGAGCTGAACCATGGGGCTTTAGTTGTTTTTTATTTTAAAAGAAAAACGAATAGCTCTGCCACCATTTCCCGAGATGCTGGAGGCCTTCAGAAGAAGTGCCTGAATTACACTTAGCCACCATCTAATCATCACTTAGTGACAGACTGGGGGACTCCAGGGGTAATATCTGGGGAACCTTATCTTTGGTAGTCCTCCAGACTATGAAGAGGTGCAGCATGAAACTGTATGTGTATTGACAAATGATTTACTCCCTAATTCAAATATACATTGAATGTCTCTTAATGCACTAAAGACATTTTCAATAATGATTGAAAATAGGCCGCAGCTCCTGCTTTGTAGAGCTTACCCCACAGTGGGAGAGGACACATACCTGTCACAAAATTATGACAAAAATGTAAAATGATAACCTCTGACACATGCTGTGCAGAAGAGGACATGGGCTAAGAGAGGGTGTAACAGAACCGACCCAGAAAAGGCCAAGAACTGAAGGGTTAGTAGAATTTTTCACCAGGTAAAGAATGGGTTGGTGGGCAAGAGCATCTTCCAGGCAAAAGGAAGAGCATATGCCAAGACCCTATGTCAGGAGAGAGAACAATGTTTGAGGACCCAAAGTGTCATCAAGTGGAGAGCAGCATGGTAGAAGATAGAGCTGGAGAGGGAAACATGGAGATCATGCAGAAGTCCACAGACCATGTTGATAGTTTTTCTCTTTAAGCCTTTAAAGTGTTTTAGGCTAGTGGTGTGTGTGTGGGGGGGGGGGGGGGGGGGGGGGGGGCGAAGGTGGTAGAAAGAGAGATCTATTAATTGATTGATCTGTATTTTGGAAAGTGCCCTTTGGCTGAAGTTGGAGAATAGACTGGAGGGGACCCAGAACGGACGCTGGGGACCACAGGCTGTGCGGCAGTGTAGGTGAGAGACGATGGGGGCTTGGAAATATACCAATACAGACAGGCAACCCATCAGGGGAAATCAGCAGGTGTTGCTAAGGTTAGATGTGGGGATGAGAGGGAAAGTGCGGAAGCAAGGATTATGAAAGCTTTCTGGCCACTGTGAACGAACGGGTGGAGATTCCATTTGCTGTAAACAGAGCACCGGAAGCCCACGAGGCTTATGGGGGTTGGGATGGACGGCAGGGAGAAAAGAACACAGGCACACAGAACGTGCCGTGAAAACATCCAGGAGGCAATCTGAAGAGAGGCGTAGTATCTGAAAAGAGACCTGGAACGAAGATTTGTACTTGGGCTTCATTTCAGTGTGGGTGATAATTAAAATGATGGTGATAGATAAGATCACCATGGGCTGGAGAACAAACTGAGAGAAAAGAGAGCCTAGGACTGAACCTTGAGGAGCTGTTTTTTATGCTGAGGTAGAGGAAGAGGAGCTTGTAAATGAGATAAGAAGGAGCGGTCAGAGAGGAAAGAAGAAAACTAGGAGAGGGTTATAGTGATAGCATTCCTTCTCTGAAATCAAAAGGTGCTAAACAGTCCCTTGTATAAAACATTTTAGTCTTAACATAGTTACAAGCGAGGCTGTACTGAGTAACAAAAAGTGGGGGCCTAAAACTGTCTGGCCTGGGTCCAAGGCTGGGTCACCTTTAAGTCATTTTAACCTTTCTGTGTCTCAGTTTCCTCATCAAGAAGATGAGGCAGGAGAGGGGGTCCTAATTCCCAGGGTTGTTGTGAGGATTACATGAGTTAACTAGTACATTCAAAATGCTTTGGAAGAGCGCCTGGTTCGCCGTAACAGTCATTTGACATTAGCTATAATGGCATTACTTATTATATACTGCTCTTTACTAACAGAAGAATTGTTGAGGAAGCATCATATAAAATGATCTTTAATGTTAAACTCCAAACTTAAAACACAGGGAATTGTATCTGAATTGATTTTAAACTCAAAGGTCATACTGAAGTCATCAGTGGTCACTTTTACTGCTGCGAACCCTTGTCAGCTTTTGGTGGGCACAGACCATAGCTCTACAGGCTTCCTGAAACTTAATATAGTGCTTTAGATCTAGAAGGATGCTTCTCTGCTGATACTTAGCACGTGCTAAAGAGTTCCTCCTAAAAAACACTGACTTCTTAATGCAGGATATGTAAGGGCTTTTCTGCTAATTCTTTCCCTCCATTCATTTAAATATGCCCATCTTCCAAAGCCCAATTCAAGTCCCACCTCCTTCATTAAGCCTTCTTTAACCATGTCAACTTAGAGTAATCTCTTTGAACAGCCACAGTACTTGTAATTATCCCATCCAACTGATGTTTAATATGACCACTTGTGTTTCAACACATATTTCAGTAGACATTACTGACATCCACATGCACTGCCTAGCAGTCGGCTAGGCTCTGGAAATAAGGAAATGTATAAAATAAGGTTTCTATCAGTAAGGAGTTCCCACTGTAGTCAAGAAGATGGAGAGAGTTAACCAATAACCAGAACACCACGGGGCTTTGCGTACAATATATACTTTGTATACTGTAATGGAGGAAGCCGGTCATCATCTGGAGGACTCATCACAGGAGGCTATATTCAATTGGCGTCCCGAAGGACAAGGGGGCGTTAACCAGGCTGTGTGTGCATATAGGGGGGGAAGAGTAAGAAATGAAGGGAAGGATAGTTAAAGCAGGATATGTGTGCAGTCCAACTATGGAGCCAAGTCTTGTAAACGCTGTAAGGGGGAACCTGTCTTCTATTTCTTGAAATCTACTCCTTCACTTTCCAATCTAACATAGTAAAGATTGAGTGAGTATTAAGTGAACTTACTTGTTTTATGAATAAATGGATTTAATTAGTTATACTCAAAAGGAATAACTTATGGTTTTTTCTTTTGGCAATGTGTTGAGAAACATTCTGTTAATGTAAAAAAAAAAGGTAAAAAGAAGAACACTACTGGGTTACTTATAACATGAAAAACAAAACTATTTAAAGATACAGTTATAGTAAATCTAAATAAGAATATTATGCAGCCATTAAAATGATGCTAAAAAGTTTTAAATGGCAGTTATAAGAGGCTTAAGATACGATATACAAAAAAGTAGTATATACAAGTGTATCGACGATGCTGTCCAACACTGTAGCCACTAGCCAATGGTCACCGAGGACCTGCAATGTGGCTAAGGTGGATTTGAGATGTGCTGTGTTAAAATATATACTGGATTTAGAAGGCTTAGTATGAAAAAAGGAATGTAAAATATTTTATTAATAATTTTAAAAATACTGATTATCCATTGATAAGTTATAATTGGATTTTATTGGGATTAAAGAAAATATATTACTAAGATTAATTTACCTATTCCTTTTTACCTTTTTATAATATGGCTGCCAGAAAATTTAAATTTACATATGTGGCTCAGATTATATTTCTATTGGACAGTGCTGGTATAGACCACAGGATCTCAACTATATAAGAAACACATAGAAAACGGATCAACTTAACAATGGAGTTTGTTCCTAGATTGTGGGGTTATTGTTCTCCCTTCTTCTGTGTATTTTTACATCTTCCAAATTTGATTCATTGAGCACATATTATTTTATAATCAGAAGGAATTAATAGAAATAAACAAGATACACGTAAAAAACAAGGAGAAAAAGATTCCAAGTTGGTTCAAGACTTGGTTGTCAGAGGTTGAGAAACGAAGCCCAGGGATACCCAAATGACCTTCTGTCACTGATGGAGGGTTAGCACACAAAGGATGTTGGCCACAGCTGTTCTCCATCCTGACTGGAGACAGAAAAAAAGCGGAAATGGGTGTTAACCGCAGGAGGGGGCCTGTAAGTTAAATATAGGGAAGAATTTCCTGAAGCGAGGGTGTTTAAACTCTGGAATGAGTTATGGAAGAAGAAGCCTGGTCCCCCAAGGTCTTTTAAAATACTACAGATACCCACATGCCTTGTCTGTTCCTGTCTAGAGGCAACGAGATGCCTTGTAAGGTTCCTTCTAAAATAGCAATCTTAGAGTAAATAACTCCAATAAAACTTTCATTTTCATTTATTTTTGACCAGGCTTCAGTTTTCATATTAAGGATGCCAGCCTGCAAGAAGTACTTGAAAGGCAAGCCCATCTGATGCCGCTACCTTAAGTGGTACACTTGAGACTTCAAAGACAATGTCATTTGATCTAAATTTAAAACTAACATCAGTTAGACAGCATGTTTTTTAAGTCCCTCAGGGTCTCCTGCCAGAAACACTAGTTAGCATAAGCATGATGGAGGGAAGGAAAGAGGACACATTTGCTTTTAAAGAGGATTTAAAAAGTTGCTAATGTTGGATACTGCCTCATTTCCAAAGGTGAATAGTTTGGCTTAAAAGCTAAACTATTATATTGTTACCCTCAGCTTTTAAAGAAAGTAGACTGGCTCACTTGCTCTTGATTTTCATTATCCTCAGTTTACTTTTTTTTTTTTTAAAAAAAGGACTTTCTTAAAATGTGCCAAAGTTCTTTCTCTTTCTTTCTTTCTTTCTTTCTTTCTTTCTTTCTTTCTTTCTTTCT